>NW_026698021.1:0-73435 GCF_030435755.1 Ochotona princeps
TTCTTCAATATGCCCTTCACCAACATGCAGTGTTTCCTTGATTGAATTAGCTCTCACACCAATATTTGCGTCTAGAGCCTTTGCATTGAGGGCTATCTGAAAACGGCTGTGGCGCTGAATTTGCCTGTGAATGTGGAGTTGGTGGCATGTGAAACCCGCATGTGGAGCATTCGTTTGTGTGGCATGCGACACCAGGCTCATTCCTAGATAATGCACTCAAAGGGCACTAAGCATAGAGTGTGAAAACTGAGTTTCCTTGAGAGCTGCTTGGAAGCCTGATGGTGTGTGAAGTTAGTGAGCCAAATGGAGTTGTTCTCCCACAAGAACCACTCGGCTGATCCTTCTTCAATATGCCCTTCACCAACATGCAGTGTTTCCTTGATTGAATTAGCTCTCACACCAATATTTGCGTCTAGAGCCTTTGCATTGAGGGCTATCTGAAAACGGCTGTGGCGCTGAAGTTGCCTGTGAATGTGGAGTTGGTGGCATGTGAAACCCGCATGTGGAGCATTCGTTTGTGTGGGATGCTCTACCAGGTTCATTCCTAGATAATGCACTCAAAGGGCACTAAGCATAGAGTGTGAAAACTGAGTTTCCTTGAGAGCTGCTTGGAAGCCTGATGGTGTGTGAAGTTAGTGAGCCAAATGGAGTTGTTCTCCCACAAGAACCACTCGGCTGATCCTTCTTCAATATGCCCTTCACCAACATGCAGTGTTTCCTTGATTGAATTAGCTCTCACACCAATATTTGCGTCTAGAGCCTTTGCATTGAGGGCTATCTGAAAATGGCTGTGGCGCTGAAGTTGCCTGTGAATGTGGAGTTGGTGGCATGTGAAACCCGCATGTGGAGCATTCGTTTGTGTGGGATGCTCTACCAGGTTCATTTCAGTCCTACGTACTCAAAGGGCACTAAGCATAGAGTGTGAAAACTGAGTTTCCTTGAGAGCTGCTTGGAAGCCTGATGGTGTGTGAAGTTAGTGAGCCAAATGGAGTTGTTCTCCCACAAGAACCACTCGGCTGATCCTTCTTCAATATGCCCTTCACCAACATGCAGTGTTTCCTTGATTGAATTAGCTCTCACACCAATATTTGCGTCTAGAGCCTTTGCATTGAGGGCTATCTGAAAACGGCTGTGGCGCTGAAGTTGCCTGTGAATGTGGAGTTGTTGGCATGTGAAAACCGCATGTGGAGCATTCGTTTGTGTGGGATGCTCTACCAGGTTCATTTCAGTCCTAGGCACTCAAAGGGCACTAAGCATAGAGTGTGAAAACTGAGTTTCCTTGAGAGCTGCTTGGAAGCCTGATGGTGTGTGAAGTTAGTGAGCCAAATGGAGTTGTTCTCCCACAAGAACCACTCGGCTGATCCTTCTTCAATATGCCCTTCACCAACATGCAGTGTTTCCTTGATTGAATTAGCTCTCACACCAATATTTGCGTCTAGAGCCTTTGCATTGAGGGCTATCTGAAAACGGCTGTGGCGCTGAAGTTGCCTGTGAATGTGGAGTTGGTGGCATGTGAAACCCGCATGTGGAGCATTCGTTTGTGTGGGATGCTCTACCAGGTTCATTCCTAGATAATGCACTCAAAGGGCACTAAGCATAGAGTGTGAAAACTGAGTTTCCTTGAGAGCTGCTTGGAAGCCTGATGGTGTGTGAAGTTAGTGAGCCAAATGGAGTTGTTCTCCACAAGAACCACTCGGCTGATCCTTCTTCAATATGCCCTTCACCCACATGCAGTGTTTCCTTGATTGAATTAGCTCTCACACCAATATTTGCGTCTAGAGCCTTTGCATTGAGGGCTATCTGAAAACGGCTGTGGCGCTGAAGTTGCCTGTGAATGTGGAGTTGGTGGCATGTGAAACCCGCATGTGGAGCATTCGTTTGTGTGGGATGCTCTACCAGGTTCATTTCAGTCCTACGTACTCAAAGGGCACTAAGCATAGAGTGTGAAAACTGAGTTTCCTTGAGAGCTGCTTGGAAGCCTGATGGTGTGTGAAGTTAGTGAGCCAAATGGAGTTGTTCTCCCACAAGAACCACTCGGCTGATCCTTCTTCAATATGCCCTTCACCAACATGCAGTGTTTCCTTGATTGAATTAGCTCTCACACCAATATTTGCGTCTAGAGCCTTTGCATTGAGGGCTATCTGAAAACGGCTGTGGCGCTGAAGCTGCCTGTGAATGTGGAGTTGGTGGCATGTGAAACCCGCATGTGGAGCATTCGTTTGTGTGGCATGCTCACCAAGCTTCATTTCAGTCCTACTCACTCAAAGGGCACTAAGCATAGAGTGTGAAAACTGAGTTTCCTTGAGAGCTGCTTGGAAGCCTGATGGTGTGTGAAGTTAGTGAGCCAAATGGAGTTGTTCTCCCACAAGAACCACTCGGCTGATCCTTCTTCAATATGCCCTTCACCAACATGCAGTGTTTCCTTGATTGAATTAGCTCTCACACCAATATTTGCGTCTAGAGCCTTTGCATTGAGGGCTATCTGAAAATGGCTGTGGCGCTGAAGCTGCCTGTGAATGTGGAGTTGGTGGCATGTGAAACCCGCATGTGGAGCATTCGTTTGTGTGGCATGCTCACCAGCTTCATTTCAGTCCTACGTACTCAAAGGGCACTAAGCATAGAGTGTGAAAACTGAGTTTCCTTGAGAGCTGCTTGGAAGCCTGATGGTGTGTGAAGTTAGTGAGCCAAGTGGAGTTGTTCTCCCACAAGAACCACTCGGCTGATCCTTCTTCAATATGCCCTTCACCAACATGCAGTGTTTCCTTGATTGAATTAGCTCTCACACCAATATTTGCGTCTAGAGCCTTTGCATTGAGGTCTATCTGAAAACGGCTTTTGCGCTGAAGTTGCCTGTGAATGTGGAGTTGGTGGCATGTGAAACCCGCATGTGGAGCATTCGTTTGTGTGGGATGCTCTACCAGGTTCATTCCTAGATAATGCACTCAAAGGGCACTAAGGATAGAGTGTGAAAACTGAGTTTCCTTGAGAGCTGCTTGGAAGCCTGATGGTGTGTGAAGTTAGTGATCCAAATGGAGTTGTTCTCCCACACGAACCACTCGGCTGATCCTTCTTCAATATGCCCTTCACCAACATGCAGTGTTTCTTTGATTGAATTAGCTCTCACACCAATATTTGTGTCTAGAGCCTTTGCATTGAGGGCTATCTGAAAACGGCTGTGGCGCTGAAGTTGCCTGTGAATGTGGAGTTGGTGGCATGTGAAACCCGCATGTGGAGCATTCGTTTGTGTGGCATGCTCACCAAGCTTCATTTCAGTCCTACTCACTCAAAGGGCACTAAGCATAGAGTGTGAAAACTGAGTTTCCTTGAGAGCTGCTTGGACGCCTGATGGTGTGTGAGGTTAGTGAGCCAAGTGGAGTTGTTCTCCCACAAGAACCACTCGGCTGATCCTTCTTCAATATGCCCTTCACCAACATGCAGTGTTTCCTTGATTGAATTAGCTCTCACACCAATATTTGCGTCTAGAGCCTTTGCATTGAGGGCTATCTGAAAACGGCTGTGGCGCTGAAGTTGCCTGTGAATGTGGAGTTGGTGGCATGTGAAACCCGCATGTGGAGCATTCGTTTGTGTGGGATGCTCTACCAGGTTCATTCCTAGATAATGCAATCAAAGGGCACTAAGCATAGAGTGTGAAAACTGAGTTTCCTTGAGAGCTGCTTGGAAGCCTGATGGTGTGTGAAGTTAGTGAGCCAAATGGAGTTGTTCTCCCACAAGAACCACTCGGCTGATCCTTCTTCAATATGCCCTTCACCAACATGCAGTGTTTCCTTGATTGAATTAGCTCTCACACCAATATTTGCGTCTAGAGCCTTTGCATTGAGGGCTATCTGAAAATGGCTGTGGCGCTGAAGCTGCCTGTGAATGTGGAGTTGGTGGCATGTGAAACCCGCATGTGGAGCATTCGTTTGTGTGGCATGCTCACCAAGCTTCATTTCAGTCCTAGGTACTCAAAGGGCACTAAGCATAGAGTGTGAAAACTGAGTTTCCTTGAGAGCTGCTTGGAAGCCTGATGGTGTGTGAAGTTAGTGAGCCAAGTGGAGTTGTTCTCCCACAAGAACCACTCGGCTGATCCTTCTTCAATATGCCCTTCACCAACATGCAGTGTTTCCTTGATTGAATTAGCTCTCACACCAATATTTGCGTCTAGAGCCTTTGCATTGAGGTCTATCTGAAAACGGCTTTTGCGCTGAAGTTGCCTGTGAATGTGGAGTTGGTGGCATGTGAAACCCGCATGTGGAGCATTCGTTTGTGTGGGATGCTCTACCAGGTTCATTCCTAGATAATGCACTCAAAGGGCACTAAGGATAGAGTGTGAAAACTGAGTTTCCTTGAGAGCTGCTTGGAAGCCTGATGGTGTGTGAAGTTAGTGATCCAAATGGAGTTGTTCTCCCACACGAACCACTCGGCTGATCCTTCTTCAATATGCCCTTCACCAACATGCAGTGTTTCTTTGATTGAATTAGCTCTCACACCAATATTTGTGTCTAGAGCCTTTGCATTGAGGGCTATCTGAAAACGGCTGTGGCGCTGAAGTTGCCTGTGAATGTGGAGTTGGTGGCATGTGAAACCCGCATGTGGAGCATTCGTTTGTGTGGCATGCTCATCAAGCTTCATTTCAGTCCTACTCACTCAAAGGGCACTAAGCATAGAGTGTGAAAACTGAGTTTCCTTGAGAGCTGCTTGGACGCCTGATGGTGTGTGAGGTTAGTGAGCCAATGGAGTTGTTCTCCCACAAGAACCACTCGGCTGATCCTTCTTCAATATGCCCTTCACCAACATGCAGTGTTTCCTTGATTGAATTAGCTCTCACACCAATATTTGCGTCTAGAGCCTTTGCATTGAGGGCTATCTGAAAACGGCTGTGGCGCTGAAGTTGCCTGTGAATGTGGAGTTGGTGGCATGTGAAACCCGCATGTGGAGCATTCGTTTGTGTGGGATGCTCTACCAGGTTCATTCCTAGATAATGCAATCAAAGGGCACTAAGCATAGAGTGTGAAAACTGAGTTTCCTTGAGAGCTGCTTGGAAGCCTGATGGTGTGTGAAGTTAGTGAGCCAAATGGAGTTGTTCTCCCACAAGAACCACTCGGCTGATCCTTCTTCAATATGCCCTTCACCAACATGCAGTGTTTCCTTGATTGAATTAGCTCTCACACCAATATTTGCGTCTAGAGCCTTTGCATTGAGGGCTATCTGAAAACGGCTGTGGCGCTGAAGTTGCCTGTGAATGTGGAGTTGTTGGCATGTGAAAACCGCATGTGGAGCATTCGTTTGTGTGGGATGCTCTACCAGGTTCATTTCAGTCCTAGGCACTCAAAGGGCACTAAGCATAGAGTGTGAAAACTGAGTTTCCTTGAGAGCTGCTTGGAAGCCTGATGGTGTGTGAAGTTAGTGAGCCAAATGGAGTTGTTCTCCCACAAGAACCACTCGGCTGATCCTTCTTCAATATGCCCTTCACCAACATGCAGTGTTTCCTTGATTGAATTAGCTCTCACACCAATATTTGCGTCTAGAGCCTTTGCATTGAGGGCTATCTGAAAATGGCTGTGGCGCTGAAGCTGCCTGTGAATGTGGAGTTGGTGGCATGTGAAACCCGCATGTGGAGCATTCGTTTGTGTGGCATGCTCACCAAGCTTCATTTCAGTCCTAGGTACTCAAAGGGCACTAAGCATAGAGTGTGAAAACTGAGTTTCCTTGAGAGCTGCTTGGAAGCCTGATGGTGTGTGAAGTTAGTGAGCCAAGTGGAGTTGTTCTCCCACAAGAACCACTCGGCTGATCCTTCTTCAATATGCCCTTCACCAACATGCAGTGTTTCCTTGATTGAATTAGCTCTCACACCAATATTTGCGTCTAGAGCCTTTGCATTGAGGTCTATCTGAAAACGGCTTTTGCGCTGAAGTTGCCTGTGAATGTGGAGTTGGTGGCATGTGAAACCCGCATGTGGAGCATTCGTTTGTGTGGGATGCTCTACCAGGTTCATTCCTAGATAATGCACTCAAAGGGCACTAAGGATAGAGTGTGAAAACTGAGTTTCCTTGAGAGCTGCTTGGAAGCCTGATGGTGTGTGAAGTTAGTGATCCAAATGGAGTTGTTCTCCCACACGAACCACTCGGCTGATCCTTCTTCAATATGCCCTTCACCAACATGCAGTGTTTCTTTGATTGAATTAGCTCTCACACCAATATTTGTGTCTAGAGCCTTTGCATTGAGGGCTATCTGAAAACGGCTGTGGCGCTGAAGTTGCCTGTGAATGTGGAGTTGGTGGCATGTGAAACCCGCATGTGGAGCATTCGTTTGTGTGGCATGCTCAGCAAGCTTCATTTCAGTCCTACTCACTCAAAGGGCACTAAGCATAGAGTGTGAAAACTGAGTTTCCTTGAGAGCTGCTTGGACGCCTGATGGTGTGTGAGGTTAGTGAGCCAATGGAGTTGTTCTCCCACAAGAACCACTCGGCTGATCCTTCTTCAATATGCCCTTCAAGAACATGCAGTGTTTCCTTGATTGAATTAGCTCTCACACCAATATTTGCGTCTAGAGCCTTTGCATTGAGGGCTATCTGAAAACGGCTGTGGCGCTGAAGTTGCCTGTGAATGTGGAGTTGGTGGCATGTGAAAACCGCATGTGGAGCATTCGTTTGTGTGGGATGCTCTACCAGGTTCATTCAGTCCTAGGCACTCAAAGGGCACTAAGCATAGAGTGTGAAAACTGAGTTTCCTTGAGAGCTGCTTGGAAGCCTGATGGTGTGTGAAGTTAGTGAGCCAAATGGAGTTGTTCTCCCACAAGAACCACTCGGCTGATCCTTCTTCAATATGCCCTTCACCAACATGCAGTGTTTCCTTGATTGAATTAGCTCTCACACCAATATTTGCGTCTAGAGCCTTTGCATTGAGGGCTATCTGAAAACGGCTGTGGCGCTGAAGTTGCCTGTGAATGTGGAGTTGGTGGCATGTGAAACCCGCATGTGGAGCATTCGTTTGTGTGGGATGCTCTACCAGGTTCATTCCTAGATAATGCACTCAAAGGGCACTAAGCATAGAGTGTGAAAACTGAGTTTCCTTGAGAGCTGCTTGGAAGCCTGATGGTGTGTGAAGTTAGTGAGCCAAATGGAGTTGTTCTCCCACAAGAACCACTCGGCTGATCCTTCTTCAATATGCCCTTCACCAACATGCAGTGTTTCCTTGATTGAATTAGCTCTCACACCAATATTTGCGTCTAGAGCCTTTGCATTGAGGGCTATCTGAAAACGGCTGTGGCGCTGAAGTTGCCTGTGAATGTGGAGTTGGTGGCATGTGAAACCCGCATGTGGAGCATTCGTTTGTGTGGATGCTCTACCAGGTTCATTTCAGTCCTAGGCACTCAAAGGGCACTAAGCATAGAGTGTGAAAACTGAGTTTCCTTGAGAGCTGCTTGGAAGCCTGATGGTGTGTGAAGTTAGTGAGCCAAATGGAGTTGTTCTCCCACAAGAACCACTCGGCTGATCCTTCTTCAATATGCCCTTCACCAACATGCAGTGTTTCCTTGATTGAATTAGCTCTCACACCAATATTTGCGTCTAGAGCCTTTGCATTGAGGGCTATCTGAAAAATGGCTGTGGCGCTGAAGTTGCCTGTGAATGTGGAGTTGGTGGCATGTGAAACCCGCATGTGGAGCATTCGTTTGTGTGGGATGCTCTACCAGGTTCATTTCAGTCCTATGTACTCAAAGGGCACTAAGCATAGAGTGTGAAAACTGAGTTTCCTTGAGAGCTGCTTGGAAGCCTGATGGTGTGTGAAGTTAGTGAGCCAAATGGAGTTGTTCTCCCACAAGAACCACTCGGCTGATCCTTCTTCAATATGCCCTTCACCAACATGCAGTGTTTCCTTGATTGAATTAGCTCTCACACCAATATTTGCGTCTAGAGCCTTTGCATTGAGGGCTATCTGAAAACGGCTGTGGCGCTGAAGTTGCCTGTGAATGTGGAGTTGGTGGCATGTGAAACCCGCATGTGGAGCATTCGTTTGTGTGGGATGCTCTACCAGGTTCATTCCTAGATAATGCACTCAAAGGGCACTAAGCATAGAGTGTGAAAACTGAGTTTCCTTGAGAGCTGCTTGGAAGCCTGATGGTGTGTGAAGTTAGTGAGCCAAATGGAGTTGTTCTCCCACAAGAACCACTCGGCTGATCCTTCTTCAATATGCCCTTCACCAACATGCAGTGTTTCCTTGATTGAATTAGCTCTCACACCAATATTTGCGTCTAGAGCCTTTGCATTGAGGGCTATCTGAAAACGGCTGTGGCGCTGAAGTTGCCTGTGAATGTGGAGTTGGTGGCATGTGAAACCCGCATGTGGAGCATTCGTTTGTGTGGGATGCTCTACCAGGTTCATTCCTAGATAATGCACTCAAAGGGCACTAAGCATAGAGTGTGAAAACTGAGTTTCCTTGAGAGCTGCTTGGAAGCCTGATGGTGTGTGAAGTTAGTGAGCCAAATGGAGTTGTTCTCCCACAAGAACCACTCGGCTGATCCTTCTTCAATATGCCCTTCACCAACATGCAGTGTTTCCTTGATTGAATTAGCTCTCACACCAATATTTGCGTCTAGAGCCTTTGCATTGAGGGCTATCTGAAAACGGCTGTGGCGCTGAAGTTGCCTGTGAATGTGGAGTTGGTGGCATGTGAAACCCGCATGTGGAGCATTCGTTTGTGTGGGATGCTCTACCAGGTTCATTTCAGTCCTACGTACTCAAAGGGCACTAAGCATAGAGTGTGAAAACTGAGTTTCCTTGAGAGCTGCTTGGAAGCCTGATGGTGTGTGAAGTTAGTGAGCCAAATGGAGTTGTTCTCCCACAAGAACCACTCGGCTGATCCTTCTTCCATATGCCCTTCACCAACATGCAGTGTTTCCTTGATTGAATTAGCTCTCACACCAATATTTGCGTCTAGAGCCTTTGCATTGAGGGCTATCTGAAAACGGCTGTGGCGCTGAAGCTGCCTGTGAATGTGGAGTTGGTGGCATGTGAAACCCGCATGTGGAGCATTCGTTTGTGTGGGATGCTCTACCAGGTTCATTCCTAGATAATGCACTCAAAGGGCACTAAGGATAGAGTGTGAAAACTGAGTTTCCTTGAGAGCTGCTTGGAAGCCTGATGGTGTGTGAAGTTAGTGATCCAAATGGAGTTGTTCTCCCACACGAACCACTCGGCTGATCCTTCTTCAATATGCCCTTCACCAACATGCAGTGTTTCTTTGATTGAATTAGCTCTCACACCAATATTTGTGTCTAGAGCCTTTGCATTGAGGGCTATCTGAAAACGGCTGTGGCGCTGAAGTTGCCTGTGAATGTGGAGTTGGTGGCATGTGAAACCCGCATGTGGAGCATTCGTTTGTGTGGCATGCTCACCAAGCTTCATTTCAGTCCTACTCACTCAAAGGGCACTAAGCATAGAGTGTGAAAACTGAGTTTCCTTGAGAGCTGCTTGGACGCCTGATGGTGTGTGAGGTTAGTGAGCCAAGTGGAGTTGTTCTCCCACAAGAACCACTCGGCTGATCCTTCTTCAATATGCCCTTCACCAACATGCAGTGTTTCCTTGATTGAATTAGCTCTCACACCAATATTTGCGTCTAGAGCCTTTGCATTGAGGGCTATCTGAAAACGGCTGTGGCGCTGAAGTTGCCTGTGAATGTGGAGTTGGTGGCATGTGAAACCCGCATGTGGAGCATTCGTTTGTGTGGGATGCTCTACCAGGTTCATTCCTAGATAATGCAATCAAAGGGCACTAAGCATAGAGTGTGAAAACTGAGTTTCCTTGAGAGCTGCTTGGAAGCCTGATGGTGTGTGAAGTTAGTGAGCCAAATGGAGTTGTTCTCCCACAAGAACCACTCGGCTGATCCTTCTTCAATATGCCCTTCACCAACATGCAGTGTTTCCTTGATTGAATTAGCTCTCACACCAATATTTGCGTCTAGAGCCTTTGCATTGAGGGCTATCTGAAAATGGCTGTGGCGCTGAAGCTGCCTGTGAATGTGGAGTTGGTGGCATGTGAAACCCGCATGTGGAGCATTCGTTTGTGTGGCATGCTCACCAAGCTTCATTTCAGTCCTAGGTACTCAAAGGGCACTAAGCATAGAGTGTGAAAACTGAGTTTCCTTGAGAGCTGCTTGGAAGCCTGATGGTGTGTGAAGTTAGTGAGCCAAATGGAGTTGTGCTCCCACAAGAACCACTCGGCTGATCCTTCTTCAATATGCCCTTCACCAACATGCAGTGTTTCCTTGATTGAATTAGCTCTCACACCAATATTTGTGTCTAGAGCCTTTGCATTGAGGCTATCTGAAAACGGCTGTGGCGCTGAAGTTGCCTGTGAATGTGGAGTTGGTGCATGTGAAACCCGCATGTGGAGCATTCGTTTGTGTGGGATGCTCTACCAGGTTCATTCCTAGATAATGCACTCATAGGGCACTAAGCATAGAGTGTGAAAACTGAGTTTCCTTGAGAGCTGCTTGGAAGCCTGATGGTGTGTGAAGTTAGTGAGCCAAATGGAGTTGTTCTCCCACAAGAACCACTCGGCTGATCCTTCTTCAATATGCCCTTCACCAACATGCAGTGTTTCCTTGATTGAATTAGCTCTCACACCAATATTTGCGTCTAGAGCCTTTGCATTGAGGGCTATCTGAAAACGGCTGTGGCGCTGAAGTTGCCTGTGAATGTGGAGTTGGTGGCATGTGAAAACCGCATGTGGAGCATTCGTTTGTGTGGGATGCTCTACCAGGTTCATTCCTAGATAATCCTCATATAAAGGGCACTAAGCATAGAGTGTGAAAACTGAGTTTCCTTGAGAGCTGCTTGGAAGCCTGATGGTGTGTGATGTTAGTGAGCCAAATGGAGTTGTTCTCCCACAAGAACCACTGGGCTGATCCTTCTTCAATATACCCTTCACCAACATGCAGTGTTTCCTTGATTGAATTGTCCCGCACACCAATATTTGCGTCTAGAGCCTTTGCATTGAGGGCTATCTGAAAACGGCTGTGGCGCTGAAGTTGCCTGTGAATGTGGAGTTGGTGGCATGTGAAACCCGCATGTGGAGCATTCGTTTGTGTGGGATGCTCACCAAGCTTCATTTCAGTCCTAGGTACTCAAAGGGCACTAAGCATAGAGTGTGAAAACTGAGTTTCCTTGAGAGCTGCTTGGAAGCCTGATGGTGTGTGAAGTTAGTGAGCCAAATGGAGTTGTTCTCCCACAAGAACCACTCGGCTGATCCTTCTTCAATATGCCCTTCACCAACATGCAGTGTTTCCTTGATTGAATTAGCTCTCACACCAATATTTGCGTCTAGAGCCTTTGCATTGAGGGCTATCTGAAAACGGCTGTGGCGCTGAAGTTGCCTGTGAATGTGGAGTTGGTGGCATGTGAAACCCGCATGTGGAGCATTCGTTTGTGTGGGATGCTCTACCAGGTTCATTCCTAGATAATGCAATCAAAGGGCACTAAGCATAGAGTGTGAAAACTGAGTTTCCTTGAGAGCTGCTTGGAAGCCTGATGGTGTGTGAAGTTAGTGAGCCAAATGGAGTTGTTCTCCCACAAGAACCACTCGGCTGATCCTTCTTCAATATGCCCTTCACCAACATGCAGTGTTTCCTTGATTGAATTAGCTCTCACACCAATATTTGCGTCTAGAGCCTTTGCATTGAGGGCTATCTGAAAACGGCTGTGGCGCTGAAGTTGCCTGTGAATGTGGAGTTGGTGGCATGTGAAACCCGCATGTGGAGCATTCGTTTGTGTGGGATGCTCTACCAGGTTCATTTCAGTCCTAGGCACTCAAAGGGCACTAAGCATAGAGTGTGAAAACTGAGTTTCCTTGAGAGCTGCTTGGAAGCGTGATGGTGTGTGAAGTTAGTGAGCCAAATGGAGTTGTTCTCCCACAAGAACCACTCAGCTGATCCTTCTTCAATATGCCCTTCACCAACATGCAGTGTTTCCCTTGATTGAATTAGCTCTCACACCAATATTTGCGTCTAGAGCCTTTGCATTGAGGGCTATCTGAAAACGGCTTTTGCGCTGAAGTTGCCTGTGAATGTGGAGTTGGTGGCATGTGAAACCCGCATGTGGAGCATTCGTTTGTGTGGGATGCTCTACCAGGTTCATTCCTAGATAATGCACTCAAAGGGCACTAACGATAGAGTGTGAAAACTGAGTTTCCTTGAGAGCTGCTTGGAAGCCTGATGGTGTGTGAAGTTAGTGATCCAAATGGAGTTGTTCTCCCACACGAACCACTCGGCTGATCCTTCTTCAATATGCCCTTCACCAACATGCAGTGTTTCCTTGATTGAATTAGCTCTCACACCAATATTTGTGTCTAGAGCCTTTGCATTGAGGGCTATCTGAAAACGGCTGTGGCGCTGAAGTTGCCTGTGAATGTGGAGTTGGTGGCATGTGAAACCCGCATGTGGAGCATTCGTTTGTGTGGCATGCTCACCAAGCTTCATTTCAGTCCTACTCACTCAAAGGGCACTAAGCATAGAGTGCGAAAACTGAGTTTCCTTGAGAGCTGCTTGGACGCCTGATGGTGTGTGAGGTTAGTGAGCCAAGTGGAGTTGTTCTCCCACAAGAACCACTCGGCTGATCCTTCTTCAATATGCCCTTCACCAACATGCAGTGTTTCCTTGATTGAATTAGCTCTCACACCAATATTTGCGTCTAGAGCCTTTGCATTGAGGGCTATCTGAAAATGGCTGTTTCGCTGAAGCTGCCTGTGAATGTGGAGTTGGAGGCATGTGAAACCCGCATGTGGAGCATTCGTTTGTGTGGCATGCTCACCAAGCTTCATTTCAGTCCTACTCACTCAAAGGGCACTAAGCATAGAGTGTGAAAACTGAGTTTCCTTGAGAGCTGCTTGGAAGCCTGATGGTGTGTGAAGTTAGTGAGCCAAGTGGAGTTGTTCTCCCACAAGAACCACTCGGCTGATCCTTCTTCAATATGCCCTTCACCAACATGCAGTGTTTCCTTGATTGAATTAGCTCTCACACCAATATTTGCATCTAGAGCCTTTGCATTGAGGGCTATCTGAAAATGGCTGTGGCGCTGAAGTTGCCTGTGAATGTGGAGTTGGTGGCATGTGAAAACCGCATGTGGAGCATTCGTTTGTGTGGCATGCTCACCAAGCTTCATTTCAGTCCTACTCACTCAAAGGGCACTAAGCATAGAGTGTGAAAACTGAGTTTCCTTGAGAGCTGCTTGGAAGCCTGATGGTGTGTGAAGTTAGTGAGCCAAGTGGAGTTGTTCTCCCAAAAGAACCACTCGGCTGATCCTTCTTCAATATGCCCTTCACCAACATGCAGTGTTTCCTTGATTGAATTAGCTCTCACACCAATATTTGCGTCTAGAGCCTTTGCATTGAGGGCTATCTGAAAACGGCTGTGGCGCTGAAGTTGCCTGTGAATGTGGAGTTGGTGGCATGTGAAACCCGCATGTGGAGCATTCGTTTGTGTGGGATGCTCTACCAGGTTCATTCCTAGATAATGCACTCAAAGGGCACTAAGCATAGAGTGTGAAAACTGAGTTTCCTTGAGAGCTGCTTGGAAGCCTGATGGTGTGTGAAGTTAGTGAGCCAAATGGAGTTGTGCTCCCACAAGAACCACTCGGCTGATCCTTCTTCAATATGCCCTTCACCAACATGCAGTGTTTCCTTGATTGAATTAGCTCTCACACCAATATTTGTGTCTAGAGCCTTTGCATTGAGGGCTATCTGAAAACGGCTGTGGCGCTGAAGTTTCCTGTGAATGTGGAGTTGGTGGCATGTGAAACCCGCATGTGGAGCATTCGTTTGTGTGGGATGCTCTACCAGGTTCATTCCTAGATAATGCACTCATAGGGCACTAAGCATAGAGTGTGAAAACTGAGTTTCCTTGAGAGCTGCTTGGAAGCCTGATGGTGTGTGAAGTTAGTGAGCCAAATGGAGTTGTTCTCCCACAAGAACCACTCGGCTGATCCTTCTTCAATATGCCCTTCACCAACATGCAGTGTTTCCTTGATTGAATTAGCTCTCACACCAATATTTGCGTCTAGAGCCTTTGCATTGAGGGCTATCTGAAAACGGCTGTGGCGCTGAAGTTGCCTGTGAATGTGGAGTTGGTGGCATGTGAAAACCGCATGTGGAGCATTCGTTTGTGTGGGATGCTCTACCAGGTTCATTCCTAGATAATGCACTCAAAGGGCACTAAGCATAGAGTGTGAAAACTGAGTTTCCTTGAGAGCTGCTTGGAAGCCTGATGGTGTGTGATGTTAGTGAGCCAAATGGAGTTGTTCTCCCACAAGAACCACTCGGCTGATCCTTCTTCAATATACCCTTCACCAACATGCAGTGTTTCCTTGATTGAATTGTCCCGCACACCAATATTTGCGTCTAGAGCCTTTGCATTGAGGGCTATCTGAAAACGGCTGTGGCGCTGAAGTTGCCTGTGAATGTGGAGTTGGTGGCATGTGAAACCCGCATGTGGAGCATTCGTTTGTGTGGGATGCTCACCAAGCTTCATTTCAGTCCTAGGTACTCAAAGGGCACTAAGCATAGAGTGTGAAAACTGAGTTTCCTTGAGAGCTGCTTGGAAGCCTGATGGTGTGTGAAGTTAGTGAGCCAAATGGAGTTGTTCTCCCACAAGAACCACTCGGCTGATCCTTCTTCAATATGCCCTTCACCAACATGCAGTGTTTCCTTGATTGAATTAGCTCTCACACCAATATTTGCGTCTAGAGCCTTTGCATTGAGGGCTATCTGAAAACGGCTGTGGCGCTGAAGTTGCCTGTGAATGTGGAGTTGGTGGCATGTGAAACCCGCATGTGGAGCATTCGTTTGTGTGGGATGCTCTACCAGGTTCATTCCTAGATAATGCAATCAAAGGGCACTAAGCATAGAGTGTGAAAACTGAGTTTCCTTGAGAGCTGCTTGGAAGCCTGATGGTGTGTGAAGTTAGTGAGCCAAATGGAGTTGTTCTCCCACAAGAACCACTCGGCTGATCCTTCTTCAATATGCCCTTCACCAACATGCAGTGTTTCCTTGATTGAATTAGCTCTCACACCAATATTTGCGTCTAGAGCCTTTGCATTGAGGGCTATCTGAAAACGGCTGTGGCGCTGAAGTTGCCTGTGAATGTGGAGTTGGTGGCATGTGAAACCCGCATGTGGAGCATTCGTTTGTGTGGGATGCTCTACCAGGTTCATTTCAGTCCTAGGCACTCAAAGGGCACTAAGCATAGAGTGTGAAAACTGAGTTTCCTTGAGAGCTGCTTGGAAGCGTGATGGTGTGTGAAGTTAGTGAGCCAAATGGAGTTGTTCTCCCACAAGAACCACTCAGCTGATCCTTCTTCAATATGCCCTTCACCAACATGCAGTGTTTCCTTGATTGAATTAGCTCTCACACCAATATTTGCGTCTAGAGCCTTTGCATTGAGGGCTATCTGAAAACGGCTGTGGCGCTGAAGTTGCCTGTCAATGTGGAGTTGGTGGCATGTGAAACCCGCATGTGGAGCATTCGTTTGTGTGGGATGCTCTACCAGGTTCATTCCTAGATAATGCACTCAAAGGGCACTAAGCATAGAGTGTGAAAACTGGGTTTCCTTGAGAGCTGCTTGGAAGCCTGATGGTGTGTGAAGTTAGTGAGCCAAATGGAGTTGTTCTCCCACAAGAACCACTCGGCTGATCCTTCTTCAATATGCCCTTCACCAACATGCAGTGTTTCCTTGATTGAATTAGCTCTCACACCAATATTTGCGTCTAGAGCCTTTGCATTGAGGGCTATCTGAAAACGGCTGTGGCGCTGAAGTTGCCTGTCAATGTGGAGTTGGTGGCATTTGAAACCCGCATGTGGAGCATTCGTTTGTGTGGGATGCTCTACCAGGTTCATTCCTAGATAATGCACTCAAAGGGCACTAAGCATAGAGTGTGAAAACTGAGTTTCCTTGAGAGCTGCTTGGAAGCCTGATGGTGTGTGAAGTTAGTGAGCCAAATGGAGTTGTTCTCCCACAAGAACCACTCGGCTGATCCTTCTTCAATATGCCCTTCACCAACATGCAGTGTTTCCTTGATTGAATTAGCTCTCACACCAATATTTGCGTCTAGAGCCTTTGCATTGAGGGCTATCTGAAAACGGCTGTGGCGCTGAAGTTTCCTGTGAATGTGGAGTTGGTGGCATGTGAAACCCGCATGTGGAGCATTCGTTTGTGTGGCATGCGACACCAGGCTCATTCCTAGATAATGCACTCAAAGGGCACTAAGCATAGAGTGTGAAAACTGAGTTTCCTTGAGAGCTGCTTGGAAGCCTGATGGTGTGTGAAGTTAGTGAGCCAAATGGAGTTGTTCTCCCACAAGAACCACTCGGCTGATCCTTCTTCAATATGCCCTTCACCAACATGCAGTGTTTCCTTGATTGAATTAGCTCTCACACCAATATTTGTGTCTAGAGCCTTTGCATTGAGGGCTATCTGAAAACGGCTGTGGCGCTGAAGTTGCCTGTGAATGTGGAGTTGGTGGCATGTGAAACCCGCATGTGGAGCATTCGTTTGTGTGGGATGCTCACCAAGCTTCATTTCAGTCCTAGGTACTCAAAGGGCACTAAGCATAGAGTGTGAAAACTGAGTTTCCTTGAGAGCTGCTTGGAAGCCTGATGGTGCGTGAAGTTAGTGAGCCAAATGGAGTTGTTCTCCCACAAGAACCACTCGGCTGATCCTTCTTCAATATGCCCTTCACCAACATGCAGTGTTTCCTTGATTGAATTAGCTCTCACACCAATATTTGCGTCTAGAGCCTTTGCATTGAGGGCTATCTGAAAACGGCTGTGGCGCTGAAGTTGCCTGTCAATGTGGAGTTGGTGGCATGTGAAACCCGCATGTGGAGCATTCGTTTGTGTGGGATGCTCTACCAGGTTCATTCCTAGATAATGCACTCAAAGGGCACTAAGCATAGAGTGTGAAAACTGGGTTTCCTTGAGAGCTGCTTGGAAGCCTGATGGTGTGTGAAGTTAGTGAGCCAAATGGAGTTGTTCTCCCACAAGAACCACTCGGCTGATCCTTCTTCAATATGCCCTTCACCAACATGCAGTGTTTCCTTGATTGAATTAGCTCTCACACCAATATTTGCGTCTAGAGCCATTGCATTGAGGGCTATCTGAAAACGGCTGTGGCGCTGAAGTTGCCTGTCAATGTGGAGTTGGTGGCATTTGAAACCCGCATGTGGAGCATTCGTTTGTGTGGGATGCTCTACCAGGTTCATTCCTAGATAATGCACTCAAAGGGCACTAAGCATAGAGTGTGAAAACTGAGTTTCCTTGAGAGCTGCTTGGAAGCCTGATGGTGTGTGAAGTTAGTGAGCCAAATGGAGTTGTTCTCCCACAAGAACCACTCGGCTGATCCTTCTTCAATATGCCCTTCACCAACATGCAGTGTTTCCTTGATTGAATTAGCTCTCACACCAATATTTGCGTCTAGAGCCTTTGCATTGAGGGCTATCTGAAAACGGCTGTGGCGCTGAAGTTGCCTGTGAATGTGGAGTTGGTGGCATGTGAAACCCGCATGTGGAGCATTCGTTTGTGTGGCATGCGACACCAGGCTCATTCCTAGATAATGCACTCAAAGGGCACTAAGCATAGAGTGTGAAAACTGAGTTTCCTTGAGAGCTGCTTGGAAGCCTGATGGTGTGTGAAGTTAGTGAGCCAAATGGAGTTGTTCTCCCACAAGAACCACTCGGCTGATCCTTCTTCAATATGCCCTTCACCAACATGCAGTGTTTCCTTGATTGAATTAGCTCTCACACCAATATTTGTGTCTAGAGCCTTTGCATTGAGGGCTATCTGAAAACGGCTGTGGCGCTGAAGTTGCCTGTGAATGTGGAGTTGGTGGCATGTGAAACCCGCATGTGGAGCATTCGTTTGTGTGGGATGCTCACCAAGCTTCATTTCAGTCCTAGGTACTCAAAGGGCACTAAGCATAGAGTGTGAAAACTGAGTTTCCTTGAGAGCTGCTTGGAAGCCTGATGGTGCGTGAAGTTAGTGAGCCAAATGGAGTTGTTCTCCCACAAGAACCACTCGGCTGATCCTTCTTCAATATGCCCTTCACCAACATGCAGTGTTTCCTTGATTGAATTAGCTCTCACACCAATATTTGCGTCTAGAGCCTTTGCATTGAGGGCTATCTGAAAACGGCTGTGGCGTCTATGAAGCTGCCTGTGAATGTGGAGTTGGTGGCATGTGAAACCCGCATGTGGAGCATTCGTTTGTGTGGCATGCTCACCAAGCTTCATTTCAGTCCTACTCACTCAAAGGGCACTAAGCATAGAGTGTGAAAACTGAGTTTCCTTGAGAGCTGCTTGGAAGCCTGATGGTGTGTGAAGTTAGTGAGCCAAATGGAGTTGTTCTCCCACAAGAACCACTCGGCTGATCCTTCTTCAATATGCCCTTCACCAACATGCAGTGTTTCCTTGATTGAATTAGCTCTCACACCAATATTTGTGTCTAGAGCCTTTGCATTGAGGGCTATCTGAAAACGGCTGTGGCGCTGAAGTTTCCTGTGAATGTGGAGTTGGTGGCATGTGAAACCCGCATGTGGAGCATTCGTTTGTGTGGGATGCTCACCAAGCTTCATTTCAGTCCTAGGTACTCAAAGGGCACTAAGCATAGAGTGTGAAAACTGAGTTTCCTTGAGAGCTGCTTGGAAGCCTGATGGTGTGTGAAGTTAGTGAGCCAAATGGAGTTGTTCTCCCACAAGAACCACTCGGCTGATCCTTCTTCAATATGCCCTTCACCAACATGCAGTGTTTCCTTGATTGAATTAGCTCTCACACCAATATTTGTGTCTAGAGCCTTTGCATTGAGGGCTATCTGAAAACGGCTGTGGCGCTGAAGTTGCCTGTGAATGTGGAGTTGGTGGCATGTGAAACCCGCATGTGGAGCATTCGTTTGTGTGGCATGGTCACCAAGCTTCATTTCAGTCCTAGGTACTCAAAGGGCACTAAGCATAGAGTGTGAAAACTGAGTTTCCTTGAGAGCTGCTTGGAAGCCTGATGGTGTGTGAAGTTAGTGAGCCAAATGGAGTTGTTCTCCACAAGAACCACTCGGCTGATCCTTCTTCAATATGCCCTTCACCAACATTCAGTGTTTCCTTGATTGAATTAGCTCTCACACCAATATTTGCGTCTAGAGCCTTTGCATTGAGGGCTATCTGAAAACGGCTGTGGCGCTGAAGCTGCCTGTGAATGTGGAGTTGGTGGCATGTGAAACCCGCATGTGGAGCATTCGTTTGTGTGGCATGCTCACCAAGCTTCATTTCAGTCCTACTCATTCAAAGGGCAATAAGCATAGAGTGTGAAAACTGAGTTTCCTTGAGAGCTGCTTGGAAGCCTGATGGTGCGTGAAGTTAGTGAGCCAAATGGAGTTGTTCTCCCACAAGAACCACTCGGCTGATCCTTCTTCAATATGCCCTTCACCAACATGCAGTGTTTCCTTGATTGAATTAGCTCTCACACCAATATTTGCGTCTAGAGCCTTTGCATTGAGGGCTATCTGAAAACGGCTGTGGCGCTGAAGTTGCCTGTCAATGTGGAGTTGGTGGCATGTGAAACCCGCATGTGGAGCATTCGTTTGTGTGGGATGTTCTACCAGGTTCATTCCTAGATAATGCACTCAAAGGGCACTAAGCATAGAGTGTGAAAACTGAGTTTCCTTGAGAGCTGCTTGGAAGCCTGATGGTGTGTGAAGTTAGTGAGCCAAATGGAGTTGTTCTCCCACAAGAACCACTCGGCTGATCCTTCTTCAATATGCCCTTCACCAACATGCAGTGTTTCCTTGATTGAATTAGCTCTCACACCAATATTTGCGTCTAGAGCCTTTGCATTGAGGGCTATCTGAAAATGGCTGTGGCGCTGAAGTTGCCTGTGAATGTGGAGTTGGTGGCATGTGAAAACCCGCATGTGGAGCATTCGTTTGTGTGGGATGCTCTACCAGGTTCATTTCAGTCCTACTCACTCAAAGGGCACTAAGCATAGAGTGTGAAAACTGAGTTTCCTTGAGAGCTGCTTGGAAGCCTGATGGTGTGTGATGTTAGTGAGCCAAATGGAGTTGTTCTCCCACAAGAACCACTCGGCTGATCCTTCTTCAATATGCCCTTCACCAACATGCAGTGTTTCCTTGATTGAATTAGCTCTCACACCAATATTTGCGTCTAGAGCCTTTGCATTGAGGGCTATCTGAAAACGGCTGTGGCGCTGAAGTTGCCTGTGAATGTGGAGTTGGTGGCATGTGAAACCCGCATGTGGAGCATTCGTTTGTGTGGGATGCTCTACCAGGTTCATTCCTAGATAATGCACTCAAAGGGCACTAAGCATAGAGTGTGAAAACTGAGTTTCCTTGAGAGCTGCTTGGAAGCCTGATGGTGTGTGAAGTTAGTGAGCCAAATGGAGTTGTTCTCCCACAAGAACCACTCGGCTGATCCTTCTTCAATATGCCCTTCACCAACATGCAGTGTTTCCTTGATTGAATTAGCTCTCACACCAATATTTGCGTCTAGAGCCTTTGCATTGAGGGCTATCTGAAAACGGCTGTGGCGCTGAAGTTTCCTGTGAATGTGGAGTTGGTGGCATGTGAAACCCGCATGTGGAGCATTCGTTTGTGTGGGATGCTCTACCAGGTTCATTCCTAGATAATGCACTCAAAGGGCACTAAGCATAGAGTGTGAAAACTGAGTTTCCTTGAGAGCTGCTTGGAAGCCTGATAGTGTGTGAAGTTAGTGAGCCAAATGGAGTTGTTCTCCCACAAGAACCACTCGGCTGATCCTTCTTCAATATGCCCTTCACCAACATGCAGTGTTTCCTTGATTGAATTAGCTCTCACACCAATATTTGTGTCTAGAGCCTTTGCATTGAGGGCTATCTGAAAACGGCTGTGGCGCTGAAGTTGCCTGTGAATGTGGAGTTGGTGGCATGTGAAACCCGCATGTGGAGCATTCGTTTCTGTGGGATGCTCTACCAGGTTCATTCCTAGATAATGCACTCAAAGGGCACTAAGCATAGAGTGTGAAAACTGAGTTTCCTTGAGAGCTGCTTGGAAGCCTGATGGTGTGTGAAGTTAGTGAGCCAAATGGAGTTGTTCTCCCACAAGAACCACTGGGCTGATCCTTCTTCAATATGCCCTTCACCAACATGCAGTGTTTCCTTGATTGAATTAGCTCTCACACCAATATTTGCGTCTAGAGCCTTTGCATTGAGGGCTATCTGAAAACGGCTGTGGCGCGGAAGTTGCCTGTGAATGTGGAGTTGGTGGCATGTGAAAACCGCATGTGGAGCATTCGTTTGTGTGGGATGCTCTACCAGGTTCATTCCTAGATAATGCACTCAAAGGGCACTAAGCATAGAGTGTGAAAACTGAGTTTCCTTGAGAGCTGCTTGCAAGCCTGATGGTGTGTGAAGTTAGTGAGCCAAATGGAGTTGTTCTCCCACAAGAACCACTCGGCTGATCCTTCTTCAATATGCCCTTCACCAACATGCAGTGTTTCCTTGATTGAATTAGCTCTCACACCAATATTTGCGTCTAGAGCCTTTGCATTGAGGGCTATCTGAAAATGGCTGTGGCGCTGAAGCTGCCTGTGAATGTGGAGTTGGTGTCATGTGAAACCTGCATGTGGAGCATTCGTTTGTGTGGCATGCTCACCAGGTTCATTTCAGTCCTACTTACTCAAAGGGCACTAAGCATAGAGTGTGAAAACTGAGTTTCCTTGAGAGCTGCTTGGAAGCCTGATGGTGTGTGAAGTTTGTGAGCCAAATGGAGTTGTTCTCCCACAAGAACCACTCGGCTGATCCTTCTTCAATATGCCCTTCACCAACATGCAGTGTTTCCTTGATTGAATTAGCTCTCACACCAATATTTGCGTCTAGAGCCTTTGCATTGAGGGCTATCTGAAAACGGCTGTGGAGCTGAAGTTGCCTGTGAATGTGGAGTTGGTGGCATGTGAAAACCGCATGTGGAGCATTCGTTTGTGTGGGATGCTCTACCAGGTTCATTCCTAGATAATGCACTCAAAGGGCACTAAGCATAGAGTGTGAAAACTGAGTTTCCTTGAGAGCTGCTTGGAAGCCTGATGGTGTGTGAAGTTAGTGAGCCAAATGGAGTTGTTCTCCCACAAGAACCACTCGGCTGATCCTTCTTCAATATGCCCTTCACCAACATGCAGTGTTTCCTTGATTGAATTAGCTCTCACACCAATATTTGCGTCTAGAGCCTTTGCATTGAGGGCTATCTGAAAACGGCTGTGGCGCTGAAGTTGCCTGTGAATGTGGAGTTGGTGGCATGTGAAACCCGCATGTGGAGCATTCGTTTGTGTGGGATGCTCTACCAGGTTCATTTCAGTCCTAGGCACTCAAAGGGCACTAAGCATAGAGTGTGAAAACTGAGTTTCCTTGAGAGCTGCTTGGAAGCGTGATGGTGTGTGAAGTTAGTGAGCCAAATGGAGTTGTTCTCCCACAAGAACCACTCAGCTGATCCTTCTTCAATATGCCCTTCACCAACATGCAGTGTTTCCTTGATTGAATTAGCTCTCACACCAATATTTGCGTCTAGAGCCTTTGCATTGAGGGCTATCTGAAAACGGCTGTGGCGCTGAAGTTGTCTGTCAATGTGGAGTTGGTGGCATGTGAAACCCGCATGTGGAGCATTCGTTTGTGTGGGATGCTCTACCAGGTTCATTCCTAGATAATGCACTCAAAGGGCACTAAGCATAGAGTGTGAAAACTGGGTTTCCTTGAGAGCTGCTTGGAAGCCTGATGGTGTGTGAAGTTAGTGAGCCAAATGGAGTTGTTCTCCCACAAGAACCACTCGGCTGATCCTTCTTCAATATGCCCTTCACCAACATGCAGTGTTTCCTTGATTGAATTAGCTCTCACACCAATATTTGCGTCTAGAGCCTTTGCATTGAGGGCTATCTGAAAACGGCTGTGGCGCTGAAGTTGCCTGTCAATGTGGAGTTGGTGGCATGTGAAACCCGCATGTGGAGCATTCGTTTGTGTGGGATGCTCTACCAGGTTCATTCCTAGATAATGCACTCAAAGGGCACTAAGCATAGAGTGTGAAAACTGAGTTTCCTTGAGAGCTGCTTGGAAGCCTGATGGTGTGTGAAGTTAGTGAGCCAAATGGAGTTGTTCTCCCACAAGAACCACTCGGCTGATCCTTCTTCAATATGCCCTTCACCAACATGCAGTGTTTCCTTGATTGAATTAGCTCTCACACCAATATTTGCGTCTAGAGCCTTTGCATTGAGGGCTATCTGAAAACGGCTGTGGCGCTGAAGTTGCCTGTGAATGTGGAGTTGGTGGCATGTGAAACCCGCATGTGGAGCATTCGTTTGTGTGGCATGCGACACCAGGCTCATTCCTAGATAATGCACTCAAAGGGCACTAAGCATAGAGTGTGAAAACTGAGTTTCCTTGAGAGCTGCTTGGAAGCCTGATGGTGTGTGAAGTTAGTGAGCCAAATGGAGTTGTTCTCCCACAAGAACCACTCGGCTGATCCTTCTTCAATATGCCCTTCACCAACATGCAGTGTTTCCTTGATTGAATTAGCTCTCACACCAATATTTGTGTCTAGAGCCTTTGCATTGAGGGCTATCTGAAAACGGCTGTGGCGCTGAAGTTTCCTGTGAATGTGGAGTTGGTGGCATGTGAAACCCGCATGTGGAGCATTCGTTTGTGTGGGATGCTCACCAAGCTTCATTTCAGTCCTAGGTACTCAAAGGGCACTAAGCATAGAGTGTGAAAACTGAGTTTCCTTGAGAGCTGCTTGGAAGCCTGATGGTGTGTGAAGTTAGTGAGCCAAATGGAGTTGTTCTCCCACAAGAACCACTCGGCTGATCCGTCTTCAATATGCCCTTCACCAACATGCAGTGTTTCCTTGATTGAATTAGCTCTCACACCAATATTTGCGTCTAGAGCCTTTGCATTGAGGGCTATCTGAAAACGGCTGTGGTGCTGAGGTTTCCTGTGAATGTGGAGTTGGTGGCATGTGAAACCCGCATGTGGAGCATTCGTTTGTGTGGCATGCTCACCAAGCTTCATTTCAGTCCTACACACTAAAAGGGCACTAAGCATAGAGTGTGAAAACTGAGTTTCCTTGAGAGCTGCTTGGAAGCCTGATGGTGTGTGAGGTTAGTGAGCCAAATGGAGTTGTTCTCCCACAAGAACCACTCGGCTGATCCTTCTTCAATATGCCCTTCACCAACATGCAGTGTTTCCTTGATTGAATTAGCTCTCACACCAATATTTGCGTCTAGAGCCTTTGCATTGAGGGCTATCTGAAAACGGCTGTTTCGCTGAAGCTGCCTGTGAATGTGGAGTTGGAGGCATGTGAAACCCGCATGTGGAGCATTCGTTTGTGTGGCATGCTCCCCAAGCTTCATTTCAGTCCTACTCACTCAAAGGGCACTAAGCATAGAGTGTGAAAACTGAGTTTCCTTGAGAGCTGCTTGGAAGCCTGATGGTGTGTGAAGTTAGTGAGCCAAATGGAGTTGTTCTCCCACAAGAACCACTCGGCTGATCCTTCTTCAATATGCCCTTCACCAACATGCAGTGTTTCCTTGATTGAATTAGCTCTCACACCAATATTTGCGTCTAGAGCCTTTGCATTGAGGGCTATCTGAAAATGGCTGTGGCGCTGAAGCTGCCTGTGAATGTGGAGTTGGTGGCATGTGAAACCCGCATGTGGAGCATTCGTTTGTGTGGCATGCTCACCAAGCTTCTTTTCAGTCCTACTCACTCAAAGGGCACTAAGAATAGAGTGTGAAAACTGAGTTTCCTTGAGAGCTGCTTGGAAGCCTGATGGTGTGTGAAGTTAGTGAGGCCAAGTGGAGTTGTTCTCCCACAAGAACCACTCGGCTGATCCTTCTTCAATATGCCCTTCACCAACATGCAGTGTTTCCTTGATTGAATTAGCTCTCACACCAATATTTGCGTCTAGAGCCTTTGCATTGAGGTCTATCTGAAAACGGCTTTTGCGCTGAAGTTGCCTGTGAATGTGGAGTTGGTGGCATGTGAAACCCGCATGTGGAGCATTCGTTTGTGTGGCATGCGACACCAGGTTCATTCCTAGATAATGCACTCAAAGGGCACTAAGCATAGAGTGTGAAAACTGAGTTTCCTTGAGAGCTGCTTGGAAGCCTGATGGTGTGTGAAGTTAGTATTTTTGAGCCAAATGGAGTTGTTCTCCCACAAGAACCACTTGGCTGATCCTTCTTCAATATGCCCTTCACCAACATGCAGTGTTTCCTTGATTGAATTAGCTCTCACACCAATATTTGTGTCTAGAGCCTTTGCATTGAGGGCTATCTGAAAACGGCTGTGGCGCTGAAGTTGCCTGTGAATGTGGAGTTGGTGGCATGTGAAACCCGCATGTGGAGCATTCGTTTGTGTGGCATGGTCACCAAGCTTCATTTCAGTCCTAGGTACTCAAAGGGCACTAAGCATAGAGTGTGAAAACTGAGTTTCCTTGAGAGCTGCTTGGAAGCCTGATGGTGTGTGAAGTTAGTGAGCCAAATGGAGTTGTTCTCCCACAAGAACCACTCGCTGATCCTTCTTCAATATGCCCTTCACCAACATTCAGTGTTTCCTTGATTGAATTAGCTCTCACACCAATATTTGCGTCTAGAGCCTTTGCATTGAGGGCTATCTGAAAACGGCTGTGGCGCTGAAGCTGCTGTGAATGTGGAGTTGGTGGCATGTGAAACCCGCATGTGGAGCATTCGTTTGTGTGGCATGCTCACCAGCTTCATTTCAGTCCTACTCATTCAAAGGGCAATAAGCATAGAGTGTGAAAACTGAGTTTCCTTGAGAGCTGCTTGGAAGCCTGATGGTGTGTGAAGTTAGTGAGCCAAATGGAGTTGTTCTCCCACAAGAACCACTCGGCTGATCCTTCTTCAATATGCCCTTCACCAACATGCAGTGTTTCCTTGATTGAATTAGCTCTCACACCAATATTTGCGTCTAGAGCCTTTGCATTGAGGGCTATCTGAAAACGGCTGTGGCGCTGAAGTTGCCTGTCAATGTGGAGTTGGTGGCATGTGAAACCCGCATGTGGAGCATTCGTTTGTGTGGATGTTCTACCAGGTTCATTCCTAGATAATGCACTCAAAGGGCACTAAGCATAGAGTGTGAAAACTGAGTTTCCTTGAGAGCTGCTTGGAAGCCTGATGGTGTGTGAAGTTAGTGAGCCAAATGGAGTTGTTCTCCCACAAGAACCACTCGGCTGATCCTTCTTCAATATGCCCTTCACCAACATGCAGTGTTTCCTTGATTGAATTAGCTCTCACACCAATATTTGTGTCTAGAGCCTTTGCATTGAGGGCTATCTGAAAATGGCTGTGGCGCTGAAGTTGCCTGTGAATGTGGAGTTGGTGGCATGTGAAAACCCGCATGTGGAGCATTCGTTTGTGTGGGATGCTCTACCAGGTTCATTTCAGTCCTACTCACTCAAAGGGCACTAAGCATAGAGTGTGAAAACTGAGTTTCCTTGAGAGCTGCTTGGAAGCCTGATGGTGTGTGATGTTAGTGAGCCAAATGGAGTTGTTCTCCACAAGAACCACTCGGCTGATCCTTCTTCAATATGCCCTTCACCAACATGCAGTGTTTCCTTGATTGAATTAGCTCTCACACCAATATTTGCGTCTAGAGCCTTTGCATTGAGGGCTATCTGAAAACGGCTGTGGCGCTGAAGTTGCCTGTGAATGTGGAGTTGGTGGCATGTGAAACCCGCATGTGGAGCATTCGTTTCTGTGGGATGCTCTACCAGGTTCATTCCTAGATAATGCACTCAAAGGGCACTAAGCATAGAGTGTGAAAACTGAGTTTCCTTGAGAGCTGCTTGGAAGCCTGATGGTGTGTGAAGTTAGTGAGCCAAATGGAGTTGTTCTCCCACAAGAACCACTCGGCTGATCCTTCTTCAATATGCCCTTCACCAACATGCAGTGTTTCCTTGATTGAATTAGCTCTCACACCAATATTTGCGTCTAGAGCCTTTGCATTGAGGGCTATCTGAAAACGGCTGTGGCGCGGAAGTTGCCTGTGAATGTGGAGTTGGTGGCATGTGAAAACCGCATGTGGAGCATTCGTTTGTGTGGGATGCTCTACCAGGTTCATTCCTAGATAATGCACTCAAAGGGCACTAAGCATAGAGTGTGAAAACTGAGTTTCCTTGAGAGCTGCTTGGAAGCCTGATGGTGTGTGAAGTTAGTGAGCCAAATGGAGTTGTTCTCCCACAAGAACCACTCGGCTGATCCTTCTTCAATATGCCCTTCACCAACATGCAGTGTTTCCTTGATTGAATTAGCTCTCACACCAATATTTGCGTCTAGAGCCTTTGCATTGAGGGCTATCTGAAAATGGCTGTGGCGCTGAAGCTGCCTGTGAATGTGGAGTTGGTGTCATGTGAAACCTGCATGTGGAGCATTCGTTTGTGTGGCATGCTCACCAGGTTCATTTCAGTCCTACTTACTCAAAGGGCACTAAGCATAGAGTGTGAAAACTGAGTTTCCTTGAGAGCTGCTTGGAAGCCTGATGGTGTGTGAAGTTTGTGAACCAAATGGAGTTGTTCTCCCACAAGAACCACTCGGCTGATCCTTCTTCAATATGCCCTTCACCAACATGCAGTGTTTCCTTGATTGAATTAGCTCTCACACCAATATTTGCGTCTAGAGCCTTTGCATTGAGGGCTATCTGAAAACGGCTGTGGAGCTGAAGTTGCCTGTGAATGTGGAGTTGGTGGCATGTGAAAACCGCATGTGGAGCATTCGTTTGTGTGGGATGCTCTACCAGGTTCATTCCTAGATAATGCACTCAAAGGGCACTAAGCATAGAGTGTGAAAACTGAGTTTCCTTGAGAGCTGCTTGGAAGCCTGATGGTGTGTGAAGTTAGTGAGCCAAATGGAGTTGTTCTCCCACAAGAACCACTCGGCTGATCCTTCTTCAATATGCCCTTCACCAACATGCAGTGTTTCCTTGATTGAATTATCCCCCACACCAATATTTGCGTCTAGAGCCTTTGCATTGAGGGCTATCTGAAAACGGCTGTGGCGCTGAAGTTGCCTGTGAATGTGGAGTTGGTGGCATGTGAAACCCGCATGTGGAGCATTCGTTTGTGTGGGATGCTCTACCAGGTTCATTCCTAGATAATGCTCTCAAAGGGCACTAAGCATAGAGTGTGAAAATAGAGTTTCCTTGAGAGCTGCTTGGAAGCCTGATGGTGTGTGAAGTTAGTGAGCCAAATGGAGTTGTTCTCCCACAAGAACCACTCGGCTGATCCTTCTTCAATATGCCCTTCACCAACATGCAGTGTTTCCTTGATTGAATTATCCCCCACACCAATATTTGCGTCTAGAGCCTTTGCATTGAGGGCTATCTGAAAACAGCTGTGGCGCTGAAGTTGCCTGTGAATGTGGAGTTGGTGGCATGTGAAACCCGCATGTGGAGCATTCGTTTGTGTGGGATGCTCACCAAGCTTCATTTCAGTCCTAGGTACTCAAAGGGCACTAAGCATAGAGTGTGAAAACTGAGTTTCCTTGAGAGCTGCTTGGAAGCCTGATGGTGTGTGAAGTTAGTGAGCCAAATGGAGTTGTTTTCCCACAAGAACCACTCGGCTGATCCTTCTTCAATATGCCCTTCACCAACATGCAGTGTTTCCTTGATTGAATTATCCCCCACACCAATATTTGCGTCTAGAGCCTTTGCATTGAGGGCTATCTGAAAACGGCTGTGGCGCTGAAGTTGCCTGTGAATGTGGAGTTGGTGGCATGTGAAACCCGCATGTGGAGCATTCGTTTGTGTGGGATGCTCTACCAGGTTCATTCCTAGATAATGCTCTCAAAGGGCACTAAGCATAGAGTGTGAAAATAGAGTTTCCTTGAGAGCTGCTTGGAAGCCTGATGGTGTGTGAAGTTAGTGAGCCAAATGGAGTTGTTCTCCCACAAGAACCACTCGGCTGATCCTTCTTCAATATGCCCTTCACCAACATGCAGTGTTTCCTTGATTGAATTATCCCCCACACCAATATTTGCGTCTAGAGCCTTTGCATTGAGGGCTATCTGAAAACAGCTGTGGCGCTGAAGTTGCCTGTGAATGTGGAGTTGGTGGCATGTGAAACCCGCATGTGGAGCATTCGTTTGTGTGGGATGCTCACCAAGCTTCATTTCAGTCCTAGGTACTCAAAGGGCACTAAGCATAGAGTGTGAAAACTGAGTTTCCTTGAGAGCTGCTTGGAAGCCTGATGGTGTGTGAAGTTAGTGAGCCAAATGGAGTTGTTTTCCCACAAGAACCACTCGGCTGATCCTTCTTCAATATGCCCTTCACCAACATGCAGTGTTTCCTTGATTGAATTAGCTCTCACACCAATATTTGCGTCTAGAGCCTTTGCATTGAGGGCTATCTGAAAACGGCTGTGGCGCTGAAGTTGCCTGTGAATGTGGAGTTGGTGGCATGTGAAACCCGCATGTGGAGCATTCGTTTGTGTGGGATGCTCTACCAGGTTCATTCCTAGATAATGCACTCAAAGGTATTAAACATAGAGTGTGAAAACTGAGTTTCCTTGAGAGCTGCTTGGAAGCCTGATGGTGTGTGAAGTTAGTGAGCCAAATGGAGTTGTTCTCCCACAAGAACCACTCAGCTGATCCTTCTTCAATATGCCCTTCACCAACATGCAGTGTTTCCTTGATTGAATTATCCCCCACACCAATATTTGCGTCTAGAGCCTTTGCATTGAGGGCTATCTGAAAACGGCTGTGGCGCTGAAGTTGCCTGTGAATGTGGAGTTGGTGGCATGTGAAACCCGCATGTGGAGCATTCGTTTGTGTGGGATGCTCTACCACGTTCATTTCAGTCCTAGGCACTCAAAGGGCACTAAGCATAGAGTGTGAAAACTGAGTTTCCTTGAGAGCTGCTTGGAAGCCTGATGGTGTGTGAAGTTAGTGAGCCAAATGGAGTTGTTCTCCCACAAGAACCACTCGGCTGATCCTTCTTCAATATGCACTTCACCAACATGCAGTGTTTCCTTGATTGAATTATCCCCACACCAATATTTGCGTCTAGAGCCTTTGCATTGAGGGCTATCTGAAAACGGCTGTGGCGCTGAATTTGCCTGTCAATGTGGAGTTGGTGGCATGTGAAACCCGCATGTGGAGCATTCGTTTGTGTGGGATGTTCTACCAGGTTCATTCCTAGATAATGCACTCAAATGGCACTAAGCATAGAGTGTGAAAACTGAGTTTCCTTGAGAGCTGCTTGGAAGCCTGATGGTGTGTGAAGTTAGTGAGCCAAATGGAGTTGTTCTCCCACAAGAACCACTCGGCTGATCCTTCTTCAATATGCCCTTCACCAACATGCAGTGTTTCCTTGATTGAATTAGCTCTCACACCAATATTTGCGTCTAGAGCCTTTGCATTGAGGGCTATCTGAAAACGGCTGTGGCGCTGAAGTTGCCTGTCAATGTGGAGTTGGTGGCATGTGAAACCCGCATGTGGAGCATTCGTTTGTGTGCGATGCTCTACCAGGTTCATTCCTAGATAATGCACTCAAAGGTATTAAACATAGAGTGTGAAAACTGAGTTTCCTTGAGAGCTGCTTGGAAGCCTGATGGTGTGTGAAGTTAGTGAGCCAAATGGAGTTGTTCTCCCACAAGAACCACTCGGCTGATCCTTCTTCAATATGCCCTTCACCAACATGCAGTGTTTCCTTGATTGAATTAGCTCTCACACCAATATTTGCGTCTAGAGCCTTTGCATTGAGGGCTATCTGAAAACGGCTGTGGCGCTGAAGCTGCCATTGAATGTGGAGTTGGTGGCATGTGAAACCCGCATGTGGAGCATTCGTTTTTGTGGTATGCTCACCAAGCTTCATTTCAGTCCTACTCACTCAAAGGGCACTAAGCATAGAGTGTGAAAACTGAGTTTCCTTGAGAGCTGCTTGGAAGCCTGATGGTGTGTGAAGTTAGTGAGCCAAATGGAGCTGTTCTCCCACAAGAACCACTCGGCTGATCCTTCTTCAATATGCCCTTCACCAACATGCAGTGTTTCCTTGATTGAATTAGCTCTCACACCAATATTTGCATCTAGAGCCTTTGCATTGAGGGCTATCTGAAAACGGCTGTGGTGCTGAAGTTGCCTGTGAATGTGGAGTTGGTGGCATGTGAAACCCGCATGTGGAGCATTCGTTTGTGTGGGATGCTCTACCAGGTTCATTTCAGTCCTAGGCACTCAAAGGGCACTAAGCATAGAGTGTGAAAACTGAGTTTCCTTGAGAGCTGCTTGGAAGCCTGATGGTGTGTGAAGTTAGTGAGCCAAATGGAGTTGTTCTCCCACAAGAACCACTCGGCTGATCCTTCTTCAATATGCCCTTCACCAACATGCAGTGTTTCCTTGATTGAATTAGCTCTCACACCAATATTTGCGTCTAGAGCCTTTGCATTGAGGGCTATCTGAAAACGGCTGTGGCGCTGAAGTTGCCTGTGAATGTGGAGTTGGTGGCATGTGAAACCCGCATGTGGAGCATTCGTTTGTGTGGGGATGCTCTACCAGGTTCATTCCTAGATAATGCACTCAAAGGGCACTAAGCATAGAGTGTGAAAACTGAGTTTCCTTGAGAGCTGCTTGCAAGCCTGATGGTGTGTGAAGTTAGTGAGCCAAATGGAGTTGTTCTCCCACAAGAACCACTCGGCTGATCCTTCTTCAATATGCCCTTCACCAACTTGCATTGTTTCCTTGATTGAATTATCCCCCACACCAATATTTGCGTCTAGAGCCTTTGCATTGAGGGCTATCTGAAAACGGCTGTGGCGCTGAAGTTGCCTGTGAATGTGGAGTTGGTGGCATGTGAAACCCGCATGTGGAGCATTCGTTTGTGTGGCATGCTCACCAAGCTTCATTTCAGTCCTACTCACTCAAAGGGCACTAAGCATAGAGTGTGAAAACTGAGTTTCCTTGAGAGCTGCTTGGAAGCCTGATGGTGTGTGAAGTTAGTGAGCCAAATGGAGTTGTTCTCCCACAAGAACCACTCGGCTGATCCTTCTTCAATATGCCCTTCACCAACATGCAGTGTTTCCTTGATTGAATTATCCCCCACACCAATATTTGCGTCTAGAGCCTTTGCATTGAGGGCTATCTGAAAACAGCTGTGGCGCTGAAGTTGCCTGTGAATGTGGAGTTGGTGGCATGTGAAACCCGCATGTGGAGCATTCGTTTGTGTGGGATGCTCACCAAGCTTCATTTCAGTCCTAGGTACTCAAAGGGCACTAAGCATAGAGTGTGAAAACTGAGTTTCCTTGAGAGCTGCTTGGAAGCCTGATGGTGTGTGAAGTTAGTGAGCCAAATGGAGTTGTTCTCCCACAAGAACCACTCGGCTGATCCTTCTTCAATATGCCCTTCACCAACATGCAGTGTTTCCTTGATTGAATTAGCTCTCACACCAATATTTGCGCCTAGAGCCTTTGCATTGAGGCTATCTGAAAACGGCTGTGGCGCTGAAGTTGCCTGTGAATGTGGAGTTGGTGGCATGTGAAACCCGCATGTGGAGCATTCGTTTGTGTGGGATGCTCTACCAGGTTCATTCCTAGATAATGCACTCAAAGGGCACTAAGCATAGAGTGTGAAAACTGAGTTTCCTTGAGAGCTGCTTGCAAGCCTGATGGTGTGTGAAGTTAGTGAGCCAAATGGAGTTGTTCTCCCACAAGAACCACTCGGCTGATCCTTCTTCAATATGCCCTTCACCAACTTGCATTGTTTCCTTGATTGAATTATCCCCCACACCAATATTTGCGTCTAGAGCCTTTGCATTGAGGGCTATCTGAAAACGGCTGTGGCGCTGAAGTTGCCTGTGAATGTGGAGTTGGTGGCATGTGAAACCCGCATGTGGAGCATTCGTTTGTGTGGCATGCTCACCAAGCTTCATTTCAGTCCTACTCACTCAAAGGGCACTAAGCATAGAGTGTGAAAACTGAGTTTCCTTGAGAGCTGCTTGGAAGCCTGATGGTGTGTGAAGTTAGTGAGCCAAATGGAGTTGTTCTCCCACAAGAACCACTCGGCTGATCCTTCTTCAATATGCCCTTCACCAACATGCAGTGTTTCCTTGATTGAATTATCCCCCACACGAATATTTGCGTCTAGAGCCTTTGCATTGAGGGCTATCTGAAAACAGCTGTGGTGCTGAAGTTGCCTGTGAATGTGGAGTTGGTGGCATGTGAAACCCGCATGTGGAGCATTCGTTTGTGTGGGATGCTCACCAAGCTTCATTTCAGTCCTAGGTACTCAAAGGGCACTAAGCATAGAGTGTGAAAACTGAGTTTCCTTGAGAGCTGCTTGGAAGCCTGATGGTGTGTGAAGTTAGTGAGCCAAATGGAGTTGTTCTCCCACAAGAACCACTCGGCTGATCCTTCTTCAATATGCCCTTCACCAACATGCAGTGTTTCCTTGATTGAATTAGCTCTCACACCAATATTTGCGTCTAGAGCCTTTGCATTGAGGGCTATCTGAAAACGGCTGTGGCGCTGAAGTTGCCTGTGAATGTGGAGTTGGTGGCATGTGAAACCCGCATGTGGAGCATTCGTTTGTGTGGGATGCTCTACCAGGTTCATTTCAGTCCTAGGCACTCAAAGGGCACTAAGCATAGAGTGTGAAAACTGAGTTTCCTTGAGAGCTGCTTGGAAGCCTGATGGTGTGTGAAGTTAGTGAGCCAAATGGAGTTGTTCTCCCACAAGAACCACTCGGCTGATCCTTCTTCAATATGCCCTTCACCAACATGCAGTGTTTCCTTGATTGAATTATCCCCACACCAATATTTGCGTCTAGAGCCTTTGCATTGAGGGCTATCTGAAAACGGCTGTGGCGCTGAATTTGCCTGTCAATGTGGAGTTGGTGGCATGTGAAACCCGCATGTGGAGCATTCGTTTGTGTGGGATGTTCTACCAGGTTCATTCCTAGATAATGCACTCAAAGGGCACTAAGCATAGAGTGTGAAAACTGAGTTTCCTTGAGAGCTGCTTGGAAGCCTGATGGTGTGTGAAGTTAGTGAGCCAAATGGAGTTGTTCTCCCACAAGAACCACTCGGCTGATCCTTCTTCAATATGCCCTTCACCAACATGCAGTGTTTCCTTGATTGAATTAGCTCTCACACCAATATTTGCGTCTAGAGCCTTTGCATTGAGGGCTATCTGAAAACGGCTGTGGCGCTGAAGTTGCCTGTGAATGTGGAGTTGGTGGCATGTGAAACCCGCATGTGGAGCATTCGTTTGTGTGGGATGCTCTACCAGGTTCATTCCTAGATAATGCACTCAAAGGGCACTAAGCATAGAGTGTGAAAACTGAGTTTCCTTGAGAGCTGCTTGGAAGCCTGATGGTGTGTGAAGTTAGTGAGCCAAATGGAGTTGTTCTCCCACAAGAACCACTCGGCTGATCCTTCTTCAATATGCCCTTCACCAACATGCAGTGTTTCCTTGATTGAATTATCATCCACACCAATATTTGCGTCTAGAGCCTTGGCATTGAGGGCTATCTGAAAACGGCTGTGGCGCTGAAGTTGCCTGTGAATGTGGAGTTGGTGGCATGTGAAACCCGCATGTGGAGCATTCGTTTGTGTGGGATGCTCACCAAGCTTCATTTCAGTCCTAGGTACTCAAAGGGCACTAAGCATAGAGTGTGAAAACTGAGTTTCCTTGAGAGCTGCTTGGAAGCCTGATGGTGTGTGAAGTTAGTGAGCCAAATGGAGTTGTTTTCCCACAAGAACCACTCGGCTGAACCTTCTTCAATATGCCCTTCACCAACATGCAGTGTTTCCTTGATTGAATTAGCTCTCACACCAATATTTGCGTCTAGAGCCTTTGCATTGAGGGCTATCTGAAAACGGCTGTGGCGGTGAAGTTGCCTGTGAATGTGGAGTTGGTGGCATGTGAAACCCGCATGTGGAGCATTCGTTTGTGTTGGATGCTCTACCAGGTTCATTCCTAGATAATGCACTCAAAGGGCACTAAGCATAGAGTGTGAAAACTGAGTTTCCTTGAGAGCTGCTTGGAAGCCTGATGGTGTGTGAAGTTAGTGAGCCAAATGGAGTTGTTCTCCCACAAGAACCACTCGGCTGATCCTTCTTCAATATGCCCTTCACCAACTTGCATTGTTTCCTTGATTGAATTATCCCCCACACCAATATTTGCGTCTAGAGCCTTTGCATTGAGGGCTATCTGAAAACGGCTGTGGCGCTGAAGTTGCCTGTGAATGTGGAGTTGGTGGCATGTGAAACCCGCATGTGGAGCATTCGTTTGTGTGGCATGCTCACCAAGCTTCATTTCAGTCCTACTCACTCAAAAGGCACTAAGCATAGAGTGTGAAAACTGAGTTTCATGGAGAGCTGCTTGGAAGCCTGATGGTGTGTGATGTTAGTGAGCCAAATGGAGTTGTTCTCCCACAAGAACCACTCGGCTGATCCTTCTTCAATATGCCCTTCACCAACATGCAGTGTTTCCTTGATTGAATTAGCTCTCACACCAATATTTGCATCTAGAGCCTTTGCATTGAGGGCTATCTGAAAACGGCTGTGGCGCTGAAGTTGCCTGTGAATGTGGAGTTGGTGGCATGTGAAACCCGCATGTGGAGCATTCGTTTGTGTGGGATGCTCTACCAGGTTCATTCCTAGATAATGCACTCAAAGGGCACTAAGCATAGAGTGTGAAAACTGAGTTTCCTTGAGAGCTGCTTGGAAGCCTGATGGTGTGTGAAGTTAGTGAGCCAAATGGAGTTGTTCTCACACAAGAACCACTCGGCTGATCCTTCTTCAATATGCCCTTCACCAACATGCAGTGTTTCCTTGATTGAATTGTCCGCCACACCAATATTTGCGTCTAGAGCCTTTGCATTGAGGGCTATCTGAAAACGGCTGTGGCGCTGAAGTTGCCTGTGAATGTGGAGTTGGTGGCATGTGAAACCCGCATGTGGAGCATTCATTTGTGTGGGATGCTCTACCAGGTTCATTCCTAGATAATGCACTCAAAGGGCACTAAGCATAGAGTGTGAAAACTGAGTTTCCTTGAGAGCTGCTTGGAAGCCTGATGGTGTGTGAAGTTAGTGAGCCAAATGGAGTTGTTCTCCCACAAGAACCACTCGGCTGATCCTTCTTCAATATGCCCTTCACCAACTTGCATTGTTTCCTTGATTGAATTATCCCCCACACCAATATTTGCGTCTAGAGCCTTTGCATTGAGGGCTATCTGAAAACGGCTGTGGCGCTGAAGTTGCCTGTGAATGTGGAGTTGGTGGCATGTGAAACCCGCATGTGGAGCATTCGTTTGTGTGGCATGCTCACCAAGCTTCATTTCAGTCCTACTCACTCAAAAGGCACTAAGCATAGAGTGTGAAAACTGAGTTTCATGGAGAGCTGCTTGGAAGCCTGATGGTGTGTGATGTTAGTGAGCCAAATGGAGTTGTTCTCCCACAAGAACCACTCGGCTGATCCTTCTTCAATATGCCCTTCACCAACATGCAGTGTTTCCTTGATTGAATTAGCTCTCACACCAATATTTGCATCTAGAGCCTTTGCATTGAGGGCTATCTGAAAACGGCTGTGGCGCTGAAGTTGCCTGTGAATGTGGAGTTGGTGGCATGTGAAACCCGCATGTGGAGCATTCGTTTGTGTGGGATGCTCTACCAGGTTCATTCCTAGATAATGCACTCAAAGGGCACTAAGCATAGAGTGTGAAAACTGAGTTTCCTTGAGAGCTGCTTGGAAGCCTGATGGTGTGTGAAGTTAGTGAGCCAAATGGAGTTGTTCTCCCACAAGAACCACTCGGCTGATCCTTCTTCAATATGCCCTTCACCAACATGCAGTGTTTCCTTGATTGAATTGTCCGCCACACCAATATTTGCGTCTAGAGCCTTTGCATTGAGGGCTATCTGAAAACGGCTGTGGCGCTGAAGTTGCCTGTGAATGTGGAGTTGGTGGCATGTGAAACCCGCATGTGGAGCATTCGTTTGTGTGGGATGCTCTACCAGGTTCATTCCTAGATAATGCACTCAAAGGGCACTAAGCATAGAGTGTGAAAACTGAGTTTCCTTGAGAGCTGCTTGGAAGCCTGATGGTGTGTGAAGTTAGTGAGCCAAATGGAGTTGTTCTCCCACAAGAACCACTCGGCTGATCCTTCTTCAATATGCCCTTCACCAACATGCAGTGTTTCCTTGATTGAATTAGCTCTCACAGCAATATTTGCGTCTAGAGCCTTTGCATTGAGGGCTATCTGAAAACGGCTGTGGCGCTGAAGTTGCCTGTGAATGTGGAGTTGGTGGCATGTGAAACCCGCATGTGGAGCATTCGTTTGTGTGGGATGCTCTACCAGGTTCATTTCAGTCCTAGGCACTCAAAGGGCACTAAGCATAGAGTGTGAAAACTGAGTTTCCTTGAGAGCTGCTTGGAAGCCTGATGGTGTGTGAAGTTAGTGAGCCAAATGGAGTTGTTCTCCCACAAGAACCACTCGGCTGATCCTTCTTCAATATGCCCTTCACCAACATGCAGTGTTTCCTTGATTGAATTATCCCCCACACCAATATTTGCGTCTAAAGCCTTTGCATTGAGGGCTATCTGAAAACAGCTGTGGCGCTGAAGTTGCCTGTGAATGTGGAGTTGGTGGCATGTGAAACCCGCATGTGGAGCATTCGTTTGTGTGGCATGCTCACCAAGCTTCATTTCATTCCTAGCTACTCAAAGGGCACTAAGATAGAGTGTGAAAACTGAGTTTCCTTGAGAGCTGCTTGGAAGCCTGATGGTGTGTGAAGTTAGTGAGCCAAATGGAGTTGTTCTCCCACAAGAACCACTCGGCTGATCCTTCTTCAATATGCCCTTCACCAACATGCAGTGTTTCCTTGATTGAATTAGCTCTCACACCAACATTTGCGTCTAGAGCCTTTGCATTGAGGGCTATCTGAAAACGGCTGTGGCGCTGAAGTTGCCTGTGAATGTGGAGTTGGTGGCATGTGAAACCCGCATGTGGAGCATTCGTTTGTGTGGGATGCTCTACCAGGTTCATTCCTAGATAATGCACTCAAAGGGCACTAAGCATAGAGTGTGAAAACTGAGTTTCCTTGAGAGCTGCTTGGAAGCCTGATGGTGTGTGAAGTTAGTGAGCCAAATGGAGTTGTTCTCCCACAAGAACCACTCGGCTGATCCTTCTTCAATATGCCCTTCACCAACTTGCATTGTTTCCTTGATTGAATTATCCCCCACACCAATATTTGCGTCTAGAGCCTTTGCATTGAGGGCTATCTGAAAATGGCTGTGGCGCTGAAGTTGCCTGTGAATGTGGAGTTGGTGGCATGTGAAACCCGCATGTGGAGCATTCGTTTGTGTGGCATGCTCACCAAGCTTCATTTCAGTCCTAGGCACTCAAAGGGCACTAAGCATAGAGTGTGAAAACTGAGTTTCCTTGAGAGCTGCTTGGAAGCCTGATGGTGTGTGAAGTTAGTGAGCCAAATGGAGTTGTTCTCCCACAAGAACCACTCGGCTGATCCTTCTTCAATATGCCCTTCACCAACATGCAGTGTTTCCTTGATTGAATTAGCTCTCACACCAATATTTGCGTCTAGAGCCTTTGCATTGAGGGCTATCTGAAAACGGCTGTGGCGCTGAAGTTGCCTGTGAATGTGGAGTTGGTGGCATGTGAAACCCGCATGTGGAGCATTCGTTTGTGTGGGATGCTCTACCAGGTTCATTCCTAGATAATGCACTCAAAGGGCACTAAGCATAGAGTGTGAAAACTGAGTTTCCTTGAGAGCTGCTTGGAAGCCTGATGGTGTGTGAAGTTAGTGAGCCAAATGGAGTTGTTCTCACACAAGAACCACTCGGCTGATCCTTCTTCAATATGCCCTTCACCAGCATGCAGTGTTTCCTTGATTGAATTGTCCGCCACACCAATATTTGCGTCTAGAGCCTTTGCATTGAGGGCTATCTGAAAACGGCTGTGGCGCTGAAGTTGCCTGTGAATGTGGAGTTGGTGGCATGTGAAACCCGCATGTGGAGCATTCATTTGTGTGGGATGCTCTACCAGGTTCATTCCTAGATAATGCACTCAAAGGGCACTAAGCATAGAGTGTGAAAACTGAGTTTCCTTGAGAGCTGCTTGGAAGCCTGATGGTGTGTGAAGTTAGTGAGCCAAATGGAGTTGTTCTCCCACAAGAACCACTCGGCTGATCCTTCTTCAATATGCCCTTCACCAACATGCAGTGTTTCCTTGATTGAATTAGCTCTCACACCAATATTTGCGTCTAGAGCCTTTGCATTGAGGGCTATCTGAAAACGGCTGTGGCGCTGAAGTTGCCTGTGAATGTGGAGTTGGTGGCATTTGAAACCCGCATGTGGAGCATTCGTTTGTGTGGGATGCTCTACCAGGTTCATTCCTAGATAATGCACTCAAAGGGCACTAAGCATAGAGTGTGAAAACTGAGTTTCCTTGAGAGCTGCTTGGAAGCCTGATGGTGTGTGAAGTTAGTGAGCCAAATGGAGTTGTTCTCCCACAAGAACCACTCGGCTGATCCTTCTTCAATATGCCCTTCACCAACTTGCATTGTTTCCTTGATTGAATTATCCCCCACACCAATATTTGCGTCTAGAGCCTTTGCATTGAGGGCTATCTGAAAACGGCTGTGGCGCTGAAGTTGCCTGTGAATGTGGAGTTGGTGGCATGTGAAACCCGCATGTGGAGCATTCGTTTGTGTGGCATGCTCACCAAGCTTCATTTCACTCCTACTCACTCAAAGGGCACTAAGCATAGAGTGTGAAAACTGAGTTTCCTTGAGAGCTGCTTGGAAGCCTGATGGTGTTTGAAGTTAGTGAGCCAAATGGAGTTGTTCTCCCACAAGAACCACTCGGCTGATCCTTCTTCAATATGCCCTTCACCAACATGCAGTGTTTCCTTGATTGAATTATCCCCCACACCAATATTTCCGTCTAGAGCCTTTGCATTGAGGGCTATCTGAAAATGGCTGTGGCGCTGAAGTTGCCTGTGAATGTGGAGTTGGTGGCATGTGAAACCCGCATGTGGAGCATTCGTTTGTGTGGGATGCTCACCAAGCTTCATTTCAGTCCTAGGTACTCAAAGGGCACTAAGCATAGAGTGTGAAAACTGAGTTTCCTTGAGAGCTGCTTGGAAGCCTGATGGTGTGTGAAGTTAGTGAGCCAAATGGAGTTGTTCTCCCACAAGAACCACTCGGCTGATCCTTCTTCAATATGCCCTTCACCAACATGCAGTGTTTCCTTGATTGAATTAGCTCTCACACCAATATTTGCGTCTAGAGCCTTTGCATTGAGGGCTATCTGAAAACGACTGTGGCGCTGAAGTTGCCTGTCAATGTGGAGTTGGTGGCATGTGAAACCCGCATGTGAAGCATTCGTTTGTGTGGGATGCTCTACCAGGTTCATTCCTAGATAATGCACTCAAAGGGCACTAAGCATAGAGTGTGAAAACTGAGTTTCCTTGAGAGCTCTTTGGAAGCCTGATGGGGTGTGATGTTAGTGTGCCAAATGGAGTTGTTCTCCCACAAGAACCACTTGGCTGATCCTTCTTCAATATGCCCTTCACCAACATGCAGTGTTTCCTTGATTGAATTATCCCCCACACCAATATTTGCGTCTAGAGCCTTTGCATTGAGGGCTATCTGAAAACAGCTGTGGCGCTGAAGTTGCCTGTGAATGTGGAGTTGGTGGCATGTGAAACCCGCATGTGGAGCATTCGTTTGTGTGGGATGCTGACCAAGCTTCATTTCAATCCTAGGTACTCAAAGAGCACTAAGCATAGAGTGTGAAAACTGAGTTTCCTTGAGAGCTGCTTGGAAGCCTGATGGTGTGTGAAGTTAGTGAGCCAAATGGAGTTGTTCTCCCACAAGAACCACTCGGCTGATCCTTCTTCAATATGCCCTTCACCAACATGCAGTGTTTCCTTGATTGAATTAGCTGTCACACCAATATTTGCGTCTAGAGCCTTTGCATTGAGGGCTATCTGAAAACGGCTGTGGCGCTGAAGTTGCCTGTGAATGTGGAGTTGGTGGCATGTGAAACCCGCATGTGGAGCATTCGTTTGTGTTGGATGCTCTACCAGGTTCATTCCTAGAAAATGCACTCAAAGGGCACTAAGCATAGAGTGTGAAAACTGAGTTTCCTTGAGAGCTGCTTGGAAGCCTGATGGTGTGTGAAGTTAGTGAGCCAAATGGAGTTGTTCTCCCACAAGAACCACTCGGCTGATCCTTCTTCAATATGCCCTTCACCAACTTGCATTGTTTCCTTGATTGAATTATCCCCCACACCAATATTTGCGTCTAGAGCCTTTGCATTGAGGGCTATCTGAAAACGGCTGTGGCGCTGAAGTTGCCTGTGAATGTGGAGTTGGTGGCATGTGAAACCCGCATGTGGAGCATTCGTTTGTGTGGCATGCTCACCAAGCTTCATTTCAGTCCTACTCACTCAAAAGGCACTAAGCATAGAGTGTGAAAACTGAGTTTCCTTGAGAGCTGCTTGGAAGCCTGATGGTGTGTGATGTTAGTGAGCCAAATGGAGTTGTTCTCCCACAAGAACCACTCGGCTGATCCTTCTTCAATATGCCCTTCACCAACATGCAGTGCTTCCTTGATTGAATTAGCTCTCACACCAATATTTGCATCTAGAGCCTTTGCATTGAGGGCTATCTGAAAACGGCTGTGGCGCTGAAGTTGCCTGTGAATGTGGAGTTGGTGGCATGTGAAACCCGCATGTGGAGCATTCGTTTGTGTGGGATGCTCTACCAGGTTCATTCCTAGATAATGCACTCAAAGGGCACTAAGCATAGAGTGTGAAAACTGAGTTTCCTTGAGAGCTGCTTGGAAGCCTGATGGTGTGTGAAGTTAGTGAGCCAAATGGAGTTGTTCTCACACAAGAACCACTCGGCTGATCCTTCTTCAATATGCCCTTCACCAGCATGCAGTGTTTCCTTGATTGAATTGTCCGCCACACCAATATTTGCGTCTAGAGCCTTTGCATTGAGGGCTATCTGAAAACGGCTGTGGCGCTGAAGTTGCCTGTGAATGTGGAGTTGGTGGCATGTGAAACCCGCATGTGGAGCATTCATTTGTGTGGGATGCTCTACCAGGTTCATTCCTAGATAATGCACTCAAAGGGCACTAAGCATAGAGTGTGAAAACTGAGTTTCCTTGAGAGCTGCTTGGAAGCCTGATGGTGTGTGAAGTTAGTGAGCCAAATGGAGTTGTTCTCCCACAAGAACCACTCGGCTGATCCTTCTTCAATATGCCCTTCACCAACATGCAGTGTTTCCTTGATTGAATTAGCTCTCACACCAATATTTGCGTCTAGAGCCTTTGCATTGAGGGCTATCTGAAAACGGCTGTGGCGCTGAAGTTGCCTGTGAATGTGGAGTTGGTGGCATTTGAAACCCGCATGTGGAGCATTCGTTTGTGTGGGATGCTCTACCAGGTTCATTCCTAGATAATGCACTCAAAGGGCACTAAGCATAGAGTGTGAAAACTGAGTTTCCTTGAGAGCTGCTTGGAAGCCTGATGGTGTGTGAAGTTAGTGAGCCAAATGGAGTTGTTCTCCCACAAGAACCACTCGGCTGATCCTTCTTCAATATGCCCTTCACCAACTTGCATTGTTTCCTTGATTGAATTATCCCCCACACCAATATTTGCGTCTAGAGCCTTTGCATTGAGGGCTATCTGAAAACGGCTGTGGCGCTGAAGTTGCCTGTGAATGTGGAGTTGGTGGCATGTGAAACCCGCATGTGGAGCATTCGTTTGTGTGGCATGCTCCCCAAGCTTCATTTCACTCCTACTCACTCAAAGGGCACTAAGCATAGAGTGTGAAAACTGAGTTTCCTTGAGAGCTGCTTGGAAGCCTGATGGTGTTTGAAGTTAGTGAGCCAAATGGAGTTGTTCTCCCACAAGAACCACTCGGCTGATCCTTCTTCAATATGCCCTTCACCAACATGCAGTGTTTCCTTGATTGAATTAGCTCTCACACCAATATTTCCGTCTAGAGCCTTTGCATTGAGGGCTATCTGAAAACAGCTGTGGCGCTGAAGTTGCCTGTGAATGTGGAGTTGGTGGCATGTGAAACCCGCATGTGGAGCATTCGTTTGTGTGGGATGCTCACCAAGCTTCATTTCAGTCCTAGGTACTCCAAGGGCACTAAGCATAGAGTGTGAAAACTGAGTTTCCTTGAGAGCTGCTTGGAAGCCTGATGGTGTGTGAAGTTAGTGAGCCAAATGGAGTTGTTCTCCCACAAGAACCACTCGGCTGATCCTTCTTCAATATGCCCTTCACCAACATGCAGTGTTTCCTTGATTAAATTAGCTCTCACACCAATATTTGCGTCTAGAGCCTTTGCATTGAGGGCTATCTGAAAACGGCTGTGGCGCTGAAGTTGCCTGTCAATGTGGAGTTGGTGGCATGTGAAAACCGCATGTGGAGCATTCGTTTGTGTGGGATGCTCTACCAGGTTCATTTCAGTCTAGGCACTCAAAGGGCACTAAGCATAGAGTGTGAAAACTGAGTTTCCTTGAGAGCTGCTTGGAAGCCTGATGGTGTGTGAAGTTAGTGAGCCAAATGGAGTTGTTCTCCCACAAGAACCACTCGGCTGATCCTTCTTCAATATGCCCTTCACCAACATGCAGTGTTTCCTTGATTGAATTATCCCCCACACCAATATTTGCGTCTAGAGCCTTTGCATTGAGGGCTATCTGAAAACAGCTGTGGCGCTGAAGTTGCCTGTGAATGTGGAGTTGGTGGCATGTGAAACCCGCATGTGGAGCATTTGTTTGTGTGGGATGCTCACCAAGCTTCATTTCAGTCCTAGGTACTCAAAGGGCACTAAGCATAGAGTGTGAAAACTGAGTTTCCTTGAGAGCTGCTTGGAAGCCTGATGGTGTGTGAAGTTAGTGAGCCAAATGGAGTTGTTCTCCCACAAGAACCACTCGGCTGATCCTTCTTCAATATGCCCTTCATCAACATGCAGTGTTTCCTTGATTGAATTAGCTCTCACACCAATATTTGCGTCTAGAGCCTTTGCATTGAGGGCTATCTGAAAACGGCTGTGGCGCTAAAGTTGCCTGTGAATGTGGAGTTGGTGGCATGTGAAACCCGCATGTGGAGCATTCGTTTGTGTGGGATGCTCTACCAGGTTCATTCCTAGATAATGCACTCAAAGGGCATTAAACATAGAGTGTTAAAACTGAGTTTCCTTGAGAGCTGCTTGGAAGCCTGATGGTGTGTGAACTTAGTGAGCCAAATGGAGTTGTTCTCACACAAGAACCACTCGGCTGATCCTTCTTCAATATGCCCTTCACCAACATGCAGTGTTTCCATGATTGAATTAGCTCTCACACCAATATTTGCGTCTAGAGCCTTTGCATTGAGGGCTATCTGAAAACGGCTGTGGCGCTGAAGTTGCCTGTCAATGTGGAGTTGGTGGCATGTGAAACCCGCATGTGGAGCATTCGTTTGTGTGTAATGCTCTACCAGGTTCATTCCTAGATAATGCTCTCAAAGGGCACTAAGCATAGAGTGTGGAAACTGAGTTTCCTTGATAGTTGCTTGGAAGCCTGATGGTGTGTGAAGTTAGTGAGCCAAATGGAGTTGTTCTCCCACAAGAACCACTCAGCTGATCCTTCTTCAATATGCCCTTCACCAACATGCAGTGTTTCCATGATTGAATTAGCTCTCACACCAATATTTTCGTCTAGAGCCTTTGCATTGAGGGCTATCTGAAAACGGCTGTGGCGCTGAAGTTGCCTGTGAATGTGGAGTTGGTGGCATGTGAAACCCGCATGTGGAGCATTCGTTTGTGTGGCATGCTCTACCAGGTTCATTCCTAGATAATGCACTCAAAGGGCATTAAACATAGAGTGTGAAAACTGAGTTTCCTTGAGAGCTGCTTGGAAGCCTGATGGTGTGTGAAGTTAGTGAGCCAAATGGAGTTGTTCTCACACAAGAACCACTCGGCTGATCCTTCTTCAATATGCCCTTCACCAACATGCAGTGTTTCCTTGATTGAATTAGCTCTCACACCAATATTTGCGTCTAGAGCCTTTGCATTGAGGGCTATCTGAAAATGGCTGTGGCGCTGAAGCTGCCAGTGAATGCGGAGTTGGTGGCATGTGAAACCCGCATGTGGAGCATTCGTTTGTGTGGCATGCTCACCAAGCTTCATTTCAGTCCTACTCACTCAAAGGGCACTAAGCATAGAGTGTGAAAACTGAGTTTCCTTGAGAGCTGCTTGGAAGCCTGATGGTGTGTGAAGTTAGTGAGCCAAATGGAGTTGTTCTCCCACAGGAACCACTCGGCTGATCCTTCTTCAATATGCCCTTCACCAACATGCAGTGTTTCCTTGATTGAATTAGCTCTCACACCAATATTTGAGTCTAGAGCCTTTGCATTGAGGGCTATCTGAAAACGGCTGTGGCGCTGAAGTTGCCTGTGAATGTGGAGTGGGTGGCATGTGAAACCCGCATGTGGAGCATTCGTTTGTGTGGGATGCTCTACCAGGTTCATTCCTAGATAATGCACTCAAAGGGCACTAAGCATAGAGTGTGAAAACTGAGTTTCCTTGAGAGCTGCTTGGAAGCCTGATGGTGTGTGAAGTTAGTGAGCCAAATGGAGTTGTTCTCCCACAAGAACCACTCGGCTGATCCTTCTTCAATATGCCCTTCACCAACATGCAGTGTTTCCATGATTGAATTAGCTCTCACACCAATATTTGCGTCTAGAGCCTTTGCATTGAGGGCTATCTGAAAACGGCTGTGGCGCTGAAGTTGCCTGTGAATGTGGAGTTGGTGGCATGTGAAACCCGCATGTGGAGCATTCGTTTGTGTGGGATGCTCTACCAGGTTCATTCCTAGATAATGCACTCAAAGGGCATTAAACATAGAGTGTTAAAACTGAGTTTCCTTGAGAGCTGCTTGGAAGCCTGATGGTGTGTGACGTTAGTGAGCCAAATGGAGTTGTTCTCCCACAAGAACCACTCGGCTGATCCTTCTTCAATATGCCCTTCACCAACATGCAGTGTTTCCTTGATTGAATTAGCTCTCACACCAATATTTGCGTCTAGAGCCTTTGCATTGAGGGCTATCTGAAAATGGCTGTGGCGCTGAAGCTGCCAGTGAATGTGGAGTTGGTGGCATGTGAAACCCGCATGTGGAGCATTCGTTTGTGTGGCATGCTCACCAAGCTTCATTTCAGTCCTACTCACTCAAAGGGCACTAAGCATAGAGTGTGAAAACTGAGTTTCCTTGAGAGCTGCTTGGAAGCCTGATGGTGTGTGAAGTTAGTGATCCAAATGGAGTTGTTCTCCCACAGGAACCACTCGGCTGATCCTTCTTCAATATGCCCTTCACCAACATGCAGTGTTTCCTTGATTGAATTAGCTCTCACACCAATATTTGAGTCTAGAGCCTTTGCATTGAGGGCTATCTGAAAACGGCTGTGGCGCTGAAGTTGCCTGTGAATGTGGAGTTGGTGGCATGTGAAACCCGCATGTGGAGCATTCGTTTGTGTGGGATGCTCTACCAGGTTCATTCCTAGATAATGCACTCAAAGGGCACTAAGCATAGAGTGTGAAAACTGAGTTTCCTTGAGAGCTGCTTGGAAGCCTGATGGTGTGTGAAGTTAGTGAGCCAAATGGAGTTGTTCTCCCACAAGAACCACTCGGCTGATCCTTCTTCAATATGCCCTTCACCAACATGCAGTGTTTCCTTGATTGAATTAGCTCTCACACCAATATTTGCGTCTAGAGCCTTTGCATTGAGGGCTATCTGAAAACGGCTGTGGCGCTGAAGTTGCCTGTGAATGTGGAGTTGGTGGCATGTGAAACCCGTATGTGGAGCATTCGTTTGTGTGGGATGCTCTACCAGGTTCATTTCAGTCCTAGGCACTCAAAGGGCATTAAGCATAGAGTGTGAAAACTGAGTTTCCTTGAGAGCTGCTTGGAAGCCTGATGGTGTGTGAAGTTAGTGAGCCAAATGGAGTTGTTCTCCCACAAGAATCACTCGGCTGATCCTTCTTCAATTTGCCCTTCACCAACATGCAGTGTTTCCTTGATTGAATTAGCTCTCACACCAATATATGTGTCTAGAACCTTTGCATTGAGGGCTATCTGAAAACGGCTGTGGCGCTGAAGTTGCCTGTGAATGTGGAGTTGGTGGCATGTGAAACCCGCATGTGGAGCATTCGTTTCTGTGGGATGCTCTACCAGGTTCATTTCAGTCCTAGGCACTCAAAGGGCACTAAGCATAGAGTGTGAAAACTGAGTTTCCTTGAGAGCTGCTTGGAAGCCTGATGGTGTGTGAAGTTAGTGAGCCAAATGGAGTTGTTCTCCCACAAGAACCACTCGGCTGATCCTTCTTCAATATGCCCTTCACCAACATGCAGTGTTTCCTTGATTGAATTATCCCCCACACCAATATTTGCATCTAGAGCCTTTGCATTGAGGGCTATCTGAAAATGGCTGTGGCGCTGAAGTTGCCTGTGAATGTGGAGTTGATGGCATGTGAAACCCGCATGTGGAGCATTCGTTTGTGTGGGATGCTCACCAAGCTTCATTTCAGTCCTAGGCACTCAAAGGGCACTAAGCATAGAGTGTGAAAACTGAGTTTCCTTGAGAGCTGCTTGGAAGCCTGATGGTGTGTGAAGTTAGTGAGCCAAATGGAGTTGTTCTCCCACAAGAACCACTCGGCTGATCCTTCTTCAATATGCCCTTCACCAACATGCAGTGTTTCCTTGATTGAATTAGCTCTCACACCAATATTTGCGTCTAGAGCCTTTGCATTGAGGGCTATCTGAAAACGGCTGTGGCGCTAAAGTTGCCTGTGAATGTGGAGTTGGTGGCATGTGAAACCCGCATGTGGAGCATTCGTTTGTGTGGGATGCTCTACCAGGTTCATTCCTAGATAATGCTCTCAAAGGGCACTAAGCATAGAGTGTGAAAACTGAGTTTCCTTGAGAGCTGCTTGGAAGCCTGATGGTGTGTGAAGTTAGTGAGCCAAATGGAGTTGTTCTCCCACAAAAACCACTCGGCTGATCCTTCTTCAATATGCCCTTCACCAACATGCAGTGTTTCCTTGATTGAATTAGCTCTCACACCAATATTTGCGTCTAGAGCCTTTGCATGGAGGGCTATCTGAAAACGGCTGTGGCGCTGAAGTTGCCTTTGAATGTGGAGTTGGTGGCATGTGAAACCCGCATGTGGAGCATTCGTTTGTGTGGGATGCTCTACCAAGTTCATTCCTAGATAATGCACTCAAAGGGCACTAAGCATAGAGTGTGAAAACTGAGTTTCCTTGAGAGCTGCTTGGAAGCCTGATGGTGTGTGAAGTTAGTGAGCCAAATGGAGTTGTTCTCCCACAAGAACCACTCGGCTGATCCTTCTTCAATATGCCCTTCACCAACTTGCAGTGTTTCCTTGATTGAATTATCCCCCACACCAATATTTGCGTCTAGAGCCTTTGCATTGAGGGCTATCTGAAAACGGCTGTGGCGCTGAAGTTGCCTGTGAATGTGGAGTTGGTGGCATGTGAAACCCGCATGTGGAGCATTCGTTTGTGTGGGATGCTCACCAAGCTTCATTTCAGTCCTAGGTACTCAAAGGGCACTAAGCATAGAGTGTGAAAACTGAGTTTCCTTGAGAGCTGCTTGGAAGCCTGATGGTGTGTGAAGTTAGTGAGCCAAATGGAGTTGTTCTCCCACAAGAACCACTCGGCTGATCCTTCTTCAATATGCCCTTCACCAACATGCAGTGTTTCCTTGATTGAATTAGCTCTCACACCAATATTGGCGTCTAGAGCCTTTGCATTGAGGGCTATCTGAAAACGGCTGTGGCACTGAAGTTGCCTGTGAATGTGGAGTTGGTGGCATGTGAAACCCGCATGTGGAGCATTCGTTTGTGTGGGATGCTCTACCAGGTTCATTTCCGTCTTAGGCACTCAAAGGGCAGTAAGCATAGAGTGTGAAAACTGAGTTTCCTTGAGAGCTGCTTGGAAGCCTGATGGTGTGTGAAGTTAGTGAGCCAAATGGAGTTGTTCTCCCACAAGAACCACTCGGCTGATCCTTCTTCAATATGCCCTTCACCAACATGCAGTGTTTCCTTGATTGAATTAGCTCTCACACCAATATTTGCGTCTAGAGCCTTTGCATTGAGGGCTATCTGAAAACGGCTGTGGCGCTGAAGTTGCCTGTGAATGTGGAGTTGGTGGCATGTGAAACCCGCATGTGGACCATTCGTTTATGTGGGATGCTCTCCAAGATTCATTTCAGTCCCAGGCACTGAAAGGGCACTAAGCATAGAGTGTGAAAACTGAGTTTCCTTGAGAGCTGCTTGGAAGCCTGATGCTTTGTGACGTTAGTGAGCCAAATGGAGTTGTTCTCCCACAAGAACCACTCGGCTGATCCTTCTTCAATATGCCCTTCACCAACATGCAGTGTTTCCTTGATTGAATTAGCTCTCACACCAATATTTGCGTCTAGAGCCTTTGCATTGAGGGCTATCTGAAAACGGCTGTGGCGCTGAAGTTGCCTGTGAATGTGGAGTTGGTGGCATGTGAAACCCGCATGTGGAGCATTCGTTTGTGTGGGATACTCTTCCAGGTTCATTCCTAGATAATTATCTCAAAGGGCACTAAGCATAGAGTGTGAAAACTGAGTTTCCTTGAGAGCTGCTTGGAAGCCTGATGGTGTGTGAAGTTAGTGAGCCAAATGGAGTTGTTCTCCCACAAGAACCACTCGGCTGATCCTTCTTCAATATGCCCTTCACCAACATGCAGTGTTTCCTTGATTGAATTAGCTCTCACACCAATATTTGCGTCTAGAGCCTTTGCATTGAGGGCTATCTGAAAACGGCTGTGGCGCTGAAGTTGCCTGTGAATGTGGAGTTGGTGGCATGTGAAACCCGCATGTGGAGCATTCGTTTGTGTGGGATGCTGACTAAGCTTCATTTCAGTCCTAGGCACACTAAGAGCACTAAGCATAGAGTGTGAAAACTGAGTTTCCTTGAGAGCTGCTTGGAAGCCTGATGGTGTGTGAAGTTAGTGAGCCAAATGGAGTGGTTCTCCCACAAGAACCACTCGGCTGATTCTTCTTCAATATGCCCTTCACCAACATGCATTGTTTCCTTGATTGAATTAGCTCTCACACCAATATTTGCGTCTAGAGCCTTTGCATTGAGGGCTATCTGAAAACGGCTGTGGCGCTGAAGTTGCCTGTGAATGTGGAGTTGGTGGCATGTGAAACCCGCATGTGGAGCATTCGTTTGTGTGGGATGCTCTACCAGGTTCATTCCTAGATAATGCACTCAAAGGGCACTAAGCATAGAGTGTGAAAACTGAGTTTCCTTGAGAGCTGCTTGGAAGCCTGATGGTGTGTGAAGTTAGTGAGCCAAATGGAGTTGTTCTCCCACAAGAACCACTCGGCTGATCCTTCTTCAATATGCCCTTCACCAACATGCAGTGTTTCCTTGATTGAATTAGCTCTCACACCAATATTTGCGTCTAGAGCCTTTGCATTGAGGGCTATCTGAAAACGGCTGTGGCGCTGAAGTTGCCTGTGAATGTGGAGTTGGTGGCATGTGAAACCCGCATGTGGAGCATTCGTTTGTGTGGGATGCTGACCAAGCTTCATTTCAGTCCTAGGCACACAAAGAGCACTAAGCATAGAGTGTGAAAACTGAGTTTCCTTGAGAGCTGCTTGGAAGCCTGATGGTGTGTGAAGTCAGTGAGCCAAATGGAGTTGTTCTCCCACAAGAACCACTCGGCTGATCCTTCTTCAATATGCCCTTCACCAACATGCAGTGTTTCCTTGATTGAATTAGCTCTCACACCAATATTTGCGTCTAGAGCCTTTGCATTGAGGGCTATCTGAAAACGGCTGTGGCGCTGAAGTTGCCTGTGAATGTGGAGTTGGTGGCATGTGAAACCCGCATGTGGAGCATTCGTTTGTGTGGGATGCTCACCAAGCTTTATTTCAGTCCCAGCCATACAAAGGGCACTAAGCATAGAGTGTGAAAACTGAGTTTCCTTGAGAGCTGCTTGGAAGCCTGATGGTGTGTGAAGTTAGTGAGCCAAATGGAGTTGTTCTCCCACAAGAACCACTCGGCTGATCCTTCTTCAATATGCCCTTCACCAACATGCAGTGTTTCCTTGATTGAATTAGCTCTCACACCAATATTTGCGTCTAGAGCCTTTGCATTGAGGGCTATCTGAAAACGGCTGTGGCGCTGAAGTTGCCTGTGAATGTGGAGTTGGTGGCATGTGAAACCCGCATGTGGAGCATTCGTTGGTGTGGGATGCTGACCAATCTTCATTTCAGTCCTAGGCACACAAGGAGCAGTAAGCATAGAGTGTGAAAACTGAGTTTCCTTGAGAGCTGCTTGGAAGCCTGGTGGTGTGTGAAGTTAGTGAGCCAAATGGAGTTGTTCTCCCACAAGAACCACTCGGCTGATCCTTCTTCAATATGCCCTTCACCAACGTGCAGTGTTTCCTTGATTGAATTAGCTCTCATACCAATATTTGCGTCTAGAGCCTTTGCATTGAGGGCTATCTGAAAACGGCTGTGGCGCTGAAGTTGCCTGTGAATGTGGAGTTGGTGGCATGTGAAACCCGCATGTGGAGCATTCGTTTGTGTGGGATGCTCTACCAGGTTCATTTCAGTCCTAGCCATACAAAGGGCACTAAGCATAGAGTGTGAAAACTGAGTTTCCTTGAGAGCTGCTTGGAAGCCTGATGGTGTGTGAAGTTAGTGAGCCAAATGGAGTTGTTCTCCCACAAGAACCACTCGGCTGATCCTTCTTCAATATGCCCTTCACCAACATGCAGTGTTTCCTTGATTGAATTAGCTCTCACACCAATATTTGCGTCTAGAGCCTTTGCATTGAGGGCTATCTGAAAACGGCTGTGGCGCTGAAGTTGCCTGTGAATGTGGAGTTGGTGGCATGTGAAACCCGCATGTGGAGCATTCGTTTGTGTGGGATGCTCTACCAGGTTCATTTCAGTCCTAGCCATACAAAGGGCACTAAACATAGAGTGTGAAAACTGAGTTTCCTTGAGAGCTGCTTGGAAGCCTGATGGTGTGTGAAGTTAGTGAGCCAAATGGAGTTGTTCTCCCACAAGAACCACTCGGCTGATCCTTCTTCAATATGCCCTTCACCAACATGCAGTGTTTCCTTGATTGAATTAGCTCTCACACCAATATTTGCGTCTAGAGCCTTTGCATTGAGGGCTATCTGAAAACGGCTGTGGCGCTGAAGTTGCCTGTGAATGTGGAGTTGGTGGCATGTGAAACCCGCATGTGGAGCATTCGTTTGTGTGGGATGCTCTACCAGGTTGATTCCTAGATAATGCACTCAAAGGGCACTAAGCATAGAGTGTGAAAACTGAGTTTCCTTGAGAGCTGCTTGGAAGCCTGATGGTGTGTGAAGTTAGTGAGCCAAATGGAGTTGTTCTCCCACAAGAACCACTCGGCTGATCCTTCTTCAATATGCCCTTCACCAACATGCAGTGTTTCCTTGATTGAATTAGCTCTCACACCAATATTTGCGTCTAGAGCCTTTGCATTGAGGGCTATCTGAAAACGGCTGTGGCGCTGAAGTTGCCTGTGAATGTGGAGTTGGTGGCATGTGAGACCCGCATGTGGACCATTCGTTTATGTGGGATGCTCTCCAAGATTCATTTCAGTCCCAGGCACTGAAAGGGCACTAAGCATAGAGTGTGAAAACTGAGTTTCCTTGAGAGCTGCTTGGAAGCCTGATGCTTTGTGACGTTAGTGAGCCAAATGGAGTTGTTCTCCCACAAGAACCACTCGGCTGATCCTTCTTCAATATGCCCTTCACCAACATGCAGTGTTTCCTTGATTGAATTAGCTCTCACACCAATATTTGCGTCTAGAGCCTTTGCATTGAGGGCTATCTGAAAACGGCTGTGGCGCTGAAGTTGCCTGTGAATGTGGAGTTGGTGGCATGTGAAACCCGCATGTGGAGCATTCGTTGGTGTGGGATGCTCTTCCAGGTTCATTCCTAGATAATTCACTCAAAGGGCAATAAGAATAGAGTGTGAAAACTGAGTTTCCTTGAGAGCTGCTTGGAAGCCTGATGGTGTGTGAAGTTAGTGAGCCAAATGGAGTTGTTCTCCCACAAGAACCACTCGGCTGATCCTTCTTCAATATGCCCTTCACCAACATGCAGTGTTTCCTTGATTGAATTAGCTCTCACACCAATATTTGCGTCTAGAGCCTTTGCATTGAGGGCTATCTGAAAACGGCTGTGGCGCTGAAGTTGCCTGTGAATGTGGAGTTGGTGGCATGTGAAACCCGCATGTGGAGCATTCGTTTGTGTGGGATGCTGACTAAGCTTCATTTCAGTCCTAGGCACACTAAGAGCACTAAGCATAGAGCGTGAAAACTGAGTTTCCTTGAGAGCTTCTTGGATGCCTGATGGTGTGTGAACTTAGTGAGCCAAATGGAGTTGTTCTCCCACAAGAACCACTCGGCTGATCCTTCTTCAATATGCCCTTCACCAACATGCAGTGTTTCCTTGATTGAATTAGCTCTCACACCAATATTTGCGTCTAGAGCCTTTGCATTGAGGGCTATCTGAAAACGGCTGTGGCGCTGAAGTTGCCTGTGAATGTGGAGTTGGTGGCATGTGAAACCCGCATGTGGAGCATTCGTTTGTGTGGGATGCTGACCAAGCTTCATTTCAGTCCTAGGCACACTAAGAGCACTAAGCATAGAGTGTGAAAACTGAGTTTCCTTGAGAGCTGCTTGGAAGCCTGATGGTGTGTGAAGTCAGTGAGCCAAATGGAGTTGTTCTCCCACAAGAACCACTCGGCTGATCCTTCTTCAATATGCCCTTCACCAACATGCAGTGTTTCCTTGATTGAATTAGCTCTCACACCAATATTTGCGTCTAGAGCCTTTGCATTGAGGGCTATCTGAAAACGGCTGTGGCGCTGAAGTTGCCTGTGAATGTGGAGTTGGTGGCATGTGAAACCCGCATGTGGAGCATTCGTTTGTGTGGGATGCTCTACCAGGTTCATTTCAGTCCCAGCCATACAAAGGGCACTAAGCATAGAGTGTGAAAACTGAGTTTCCTTGAGAGCTGCTTGGAAGCCTGGTGGTGTGTGAAGTTAGTGAGCCAAATGGAGTTGTTCTCCCACAAGAACCACTCGGCTGATCCTTCTTCAATATGCCCTTCACCAACATGCAGTGTTTCCTTGATTGAATTAGCTCTCATACCAATATTTGCGTCTAGAGCCTTTGCATTGAGGGCTATCTGAAAACGGCTGTGGCGCTGAAGTTGCCTGTGAATGTGGAGTTGCTGGCATGTGAAACCCGCATGTGGAGCATTCGTTTGTGTGGGATGCTCTACCAGGTTCATTCCTAGATAATGCACTCAAAGGGCACTAAGCATAGAGTGTGAAAACTGAGTTTCCTTGAGAGCTGCTTGGAAGCCTGATGGTGTGTGAAGTTAGTGAGCCAAATGGAGTTGTTCTCCCACAAGAACCACTCGGCTGATCCTTCTTCAATATGCCCTTCACCAACATGCAGTGTTTCCTTGATTGAATTAGCTCTCACACCAATATTTGCATCTAGAGCCTTTGCATTGAGGGCTATCTGAAAACGGCTGTGGCGCTGAAGTTGCCTGTGAATGTGGAGTTGGTGGCATGTGAAACCCGCATGTGGAGCATTCGTTTGTGTGGGATGCTCTACCAGGTTCATTCCTAGATAATGCACTCAAAGGGCACTAAGCATAGAGTGTGAAAACTGAGTTTCCTTGTGAGCTGCTTGGAAGCCTGATGGTGTGTGACGTTAGTGAGCCAAATGGAGTTGTTCTCCCACAAGAACCACTCGGCTGATCTTCTTCAATATGCCCTTCACCAACATGCAGTGTTTCCTTGATTGAATTAGCTCTCACACCAATATTTGCGTCTAGAGCCTTTGCATTGAGGGCTATCTGAAAACGGCTGTGGCGCTGAAGTTGCCTGTGAATGTGGAGTTGGTGGCATGTGAAACCCGCATGTGGAGCATTCGTTTGTGTGCGATGCTGACCAAGCTTCATTTCAGTCCTAGGCACACAAAGAGCACTAAGCATAGATTGTGAAAACTGAGTTTCCTTGAGAGCTGCTTGGAAGCCTGATGGTGTGTGAAGTTAGTGAGCCAAATGGAGTGGTTCTCCCACAAGAACCACTCGGCTGATTCTTCTTCAATATGCCCTTCACCAACATGCAGTGTTTCCTTGATTGAATTAGCTCTCACACCAATATTTGCGTCTAGAGCCTTTGCATTGAGGGCTATCTGAAAACGGCTGTGGCGCTGAAGTTGCCTGTGAATGTGGAGTTGGTGGCATGTGAAACCCGCATGTGGAGCATTCGTTTGTGTGGGATGCTCTACCATGTTCATTCCTAGATAATGCACTCAAAGGGCACTAAGCATAGAGTGTGAAAACTGAGTTTCCTTGAGAGCTGCTTGGAAGCCTGATGGTGTGTGAAGTTAGTGAGCCAAATGGAGTTGTTCTCCCACAAGAACCACTCGGCTGATCCTTCTTCAATATGCCCTTCACCAACATGCAGTGTTTCCTTGATTGAATTAGCTCTCACACCAATATTTGCGTCTAGAGCCTTTGCATTGAGGGCTATCTGAAAACGGCTGTGGCGCTGAAGTTGCCTGTGAATGTGGAGTTGGTGGCATGTGAAACCCGCATGTGGAGCATTCGTTGGTGTGGGATGCTCTCCAAGCTTCATTTCAGTCCCAGGCACTGAAAGGGCACTAAGCATAGAGTGTGAAAACTGAGTTTCCTTGAGAGCTGCTTGGAAGCCTGATGCTTTGTGACGTTAGTGAGCCAAATGGAGTTGTTCTCCCACAAGAACCACTCGGCTGATCCTTCTTCAATATGCCCTTCACCAACATGCAGTGTTTCCTTGATTGAATTAGCTCTCACACCAATATTTGCGTCTAGAGCCTTTGCATTGAGGGCTATCTGAAAACGGCTGTGGCGCTGAAGTTGCCTGTGAATGTGGAGTTGGTGGCATGTGAAACCCGCATGTGGAGCATTCGTTTATGTGGGATGCTCTCCAAGATTCATTTCAGTCCCAGGCACTGAAAGGGCACTAAGCATAGAGTGTGAAAACTGAGTTTCCTTGAGAGCTGCTTGGAAGCCTGATGCTTTGTGAAGTTAGTGAACCAAATAGAGTTGTTCTCCCACAAGAACCACTCGGCTGATCCTTCTTCAATATGCCCTTCACCAACATGCAGTGTTTCCTTGATTGAATTAGCTCTCACACCAATATTTGCGTCTAGAGCCTTTGCATTGAGGGCTATCTGAAAACGGCTGTGGCGCTGAAGTTGCCTGTGAATGTGGAGTTGGTGGCATGTGAAACCCGCATGTGGAGCATTCGTTTGTGTGGGATGCTGACTAAGCTTCATTTCAGTCCTAGGCACACAAAGAGCAGTAAGCATAGAGTGTGAAAACTGAGTTTCCTTGAGAGCTGCTTGGAAGCCTGATGGTGTGTGAAGTTAGTGAGCCAAATGGAGTTGTTCTCCCACAAGAACCACTCGGCTGATCCTTCTTCAATATGCCCTTCACCAACATGCAGTGTTTCCTTGATTGAATTAGCTCTCATACCAATATTTGCGTCTAGAGCCTTTGCATTGTGGGCTATCTGAAAACGGCTGTGGAACTGAAGTTGCCTGTGAATGTGGAGTTGGTGGCATGTGAAACACGCATGTGGAGCATTCGTTTGTGTGGGATGCTCTACCAGGTTCATTCTTAGATAATGCACTCAAAGGGCACTAAGCATAGAGTGTGAAAACTGAGTTTCCTTGAGAGCTGCTTGGAAGCCTGATGGTGTGTGAAGTTAGTGAGCCAAATGGAGTTGTTCTCCCACAAGAACCACTCGGCTGATCCTTCTTCAATATGCCCTTCACCAACATGCAGTGTTTCCTTGATTGAATTAGCTCTCACACCAATATTTGCGTCTAGAGCCTTTGCATTGAGGGCTATCTGAAAACGGCTGTGGCGCTGAAGTTGCCTGTGAATGTGGAGTTGGTGGCATGTGAAACCCGCATGTGGAGCATTCGTTTGTGTGGGATGCTCTACCAGGTTCATTCCTAGATAATGCACTCAAAGGGCACTAAACATAGAGTGTGAAAACTGAGTTTCCTTGAGAGCTGCTTGGAAGCCTGATGGTGTGTGACGTTAGTGAGCCAAATGGTGTTGTTCTCCCACAAGAACCACTCGGCTGATCTTCTTCAATATGCCCTTCACCAACATGCAGTGTTTCCTTGATTGAATTAGCTCTCACACCAATATTTGCGTCTAGAGCCTTTGCATTGAGGGCTATCTGAAAACGGCTGTGGCGCTGAAGTTGCCTGTGAATGTGGAGTTGGTGGCATGTGAAACCCGCATGTGGAGCATTCGTTTGTGTGGGATGCTCTACCAGGTTCATTCCTAGATAATGCACTCAAAGGGCACTAAGCATAGAGTGTGAAAACTGAGTTTCCTTGAGAGCTGCTTGGAAGCCTGATGGTGTGTGAAGTTAGTGAGCCAAATGGAGTTGTTCTCCCACAAGAACCACTTGGCTGATCCTTCTTCAATATGCCCTTCACCAACATGCAGTGTTTCCTTGATTGAATTAGCTCTCACACCAATATTTGCGTCTAGAGCCTTTGCATTGAAGGCTATCTGAAAATGGCTGTGGCGCTGAAGTTGCCTGTGAATGTGGAGTTGGTGGCATGTGAAACCCGCAAGGGGAGAATTCGTAAGTGTGGAATGCTCTACCATGTTCATTCCTAGATAATGCACTCAAAGGGCACTAAGCATAGAGTGTAAAAACTGAGTTTCCTTGAGAGCTGCTTTGAAGCCTGATGGTGTGTGAAGTTAGTGAGCCAAATGGAGTTGTTCTCCCACAAGAACCACTCGGCTGATCCTTCTTCAATATGCCCTTAACCAACATGCAGTGTTTCCTTGATTGAATTAGCTCTCACACCAATATTTGCGTCTAGAGCCTTTGCATTGAGGGCTATCTGAAAACGGCTGTGGCGCTGAAGTTGCCTGTGAATGTGGAGTTGATGGCATGTGAAACCCGCATGTGGAGCATTCGTTTGTGTGGGATGCTCTACCAGGTTCATTCCTAGATAATTCACTCAAAGGGCACTAAGCATAGAGTGTGAAAACTGAGTTTCCTTGAGAGCTGCTTGGAAGCCTGATGGTGTGTGAAGTTAGTGAGCCAAATGGAGTGGTTCTCCCACAAGAACCACTCGGCTGATTCTTCTTCAATATGCCCTTCACCAACATGCAGTGTTTCCTTGATTGAATTAGCTCTCACACCAATATTTGCGTCTAGAGCCTTTGCATTGAGGGCTATCTGAAAACGGCTGTGGCGCTGAAGTTGCCTGTGAATGTGGAGTTGGTGGCATGTGAAACCCGCATGTGGAGCATTCGTTTGTGTGGGATGCTCTACCATGTTCATTCCTAGATAATGCACTCAAAGGGCACTAAGCATAGAGTGTGAAAACTGAGTTTCCTCGAGAGCTGCTTGGAAGCCTGATGGTGTGTGAAGTTAGTGAGCCAAATGGAGTTGTTCTCCCACAAGAACCACTCGGCTGATCCTTCCTCAATATGCCCTTCACCAACATGCAGTGTTTCCTTGATTGAATTAGCTCTCACACCAATATTTGCGTCTAGAGCCTTTGCATTGAGGGCTATCTGAAAACGGCTGTGGCGCTGAAGTTGCCTGTGAATGTGGAGTTGGTGGCATGTGAAACCCGCATGTGGAGCATTCGTTGGTGTGGGATGCTCTCCAAGCTTCATTTCAGTCCTGGGCACACAAAGGGCACTAAGCATAGAGTGTGAAAACTGAGTTTCCTTGAGAGCTGCTTGGAAGCCTGATGCTTTGTGACGTTAGTGAGCCAAATGGAGTTGTTCTCCCACAAGAACCACTCGGCTGATCCTTCTTCAATATGCCCTTCACCAACATGCAGTGTTTCCTTGATTGAATTAGCTCTCACACCAATATTTGCGTCTAGAGCCTTTGCATTGAGGGCTATCTGAAAACGGCTGTGGCGCTGAAGTTGCCTGTGAATGTGGAGTTGGTGGCATGTGAAACCCGCATGTGGAGCATTCGTTTGTGTGGGATGCTGACTAAGCTTCATTTCAGTCCTAGGCACACAAAGAGCAGTAAGCATAGAGTGTGAAAACTGAGTTTCCTTGAGAGCTGCTTGGAAGCCTGATGCTTTGTGACGTTAGTGAGCCAAATGGAGTTGTTCTCCCACAAGAACCACTCGGCTGATCCTTCTTCAATATGCCCTTCACCAACATGCAGTGTTTCCTTGATTGAATTAGCTCTCATACCAATATTTGCGTCTAGAGCCTTTGCATTGTGGGCTATCTGAAAACGGCTGTGGAACTGAAGTTGCCTGTGAATGTGGAGTTGGTGGCATGTGAAACACGCATGTGGAGCATTCGTTTGTGTGGGATGCTCTACCAGGTTCATTCTTAGATAATGCACTCAAAGGGCACTAAGCATAGAGTGTGAAAACTGAGTTTCCTTGAGAGCTGCTTGGAAGCCTGATGGTGTGTGAAGTTAGTGAGCCAAATGGAGTTGTTCTCCCACAAGAACCACTCGGCTGATCCTTCTTCAATATGCCCTTCACCAACATGCAGTGTTTCCTTGATTGAATTAGCTCTCACACCAATATTTGCGTCTAGAGCCTTTGCATTGAGGGCTATCTGAAAACGGCTGTGGCGCTGAAGTTGCCTGTGAATGTGGAGTTGGTGGCATGTGAAACCCGCATGTGGAGCATTCGTTTGTGTGGGATGCTCTACCAGGTTCATTCCTAGATAATGCACTCAAAGGGCACTAAACATAGAGTGTGAAAACTGAGTTTCCTTGAGAGCTGCTTTGAAGCCTGATGGTGTGTGACGTTAGTGAGCCAAATGGTGTTGTTCTCCCACAAGAACCACTCGGCTGATCTTCTTCAATATGCCCTTCACCAACATGCAGTGTTTCCTTGATTGAATTAGCTCTCACACCAATATTTGCGTCTAGAGCCTTTGCATTGAGGGCTATCTGAAAACGGCTGTGGCGCTGAAGTTGCCTGTGAATGTGGAGTTGGTGGCATGTGAAACCCGCATGTGGAGCATTCGTTTGTGTGGGATGCTCTACCAGGTTCATTCCTAGATAATGCACTCAAAGGGCACTAAGCATAGAGTGTGAAAACTGAGTTTCCTTGAGAGCTGCTTGGAAGCCTGATGGTGTGTGAAGTTAGTGAGCCAAATGGAGTTGTTCTCCCACAAGAACCACTTGGCTGATCCTTCTTCAATATGCCCTTCACCAACATGCAGTGTTTCCTTGATTGAATTAGCTCTCACACCAATATTTGCGTCTAGAGCCTTTGCATTGAGGGCTATCTGAAAATGGCTGTGGCGCTGAAGTTGCCTGTGAATGTGGAGTTGGTGGCATGTGAAACCCGCAAGGGGAGAATTCGTAAGTGTGGAATGCTCTACCATGTTCATTCCTAGATAATGCACTCAAAGGGCACTAAGCATAGAGTGTAAAAACTGAGTTTCCTTGAGAGCTGCTTTGAAGCCTGATGGTGTGTGAAGTTAGTGAGCCAAATGGAGTTGTTCTCCCACAAGAACCACTCGGCTGATCCTTCTTCAATATGCCCTTCACCAACATGCAGTGTTTCCTTGATTGAATTAGCTCTCACACCAATATTTGCGTCTAGAGCCTTTGCATTGAGGGCTATCTGAAAACGGCTGTGGCGCTGAAGTTGCCTGTGAATGTGGAGTTGGTGGCATGTGAAACCCGCATGTGGAGCATTCGTTTGTGTGGGATGCTCTACCAGGTTCATTCCTAGATAATTCACTCAAAGGGCACTAAGCATAGAGTGTGAAAACTGAGTTTCCTTGAGAGCTGCTTGGAAGCCTGATGGTGTGTGAAGTTAGTGAGCCAAATGGAGTTGTTCTCCCACAAGAACCACTCGGCTCATCCTTCTTCAATATGCCCTTCACCAACATGCAGTGTTTCCTTGATTGAATTAGCTCTCACACCAATATTTGCGTCTAGAGCCTTTGCATTGAGGGCTATCTGAAAACGGCTGTGGCGCTGAAGTTGCCTGTGAATGTGGAGTTGGTGGCATGTGAAACCCGCATGTGGAGCATTCGTTTATGTGGGATGCTCTCCAAGATTCATTTCAGTCCCAGGCACTGAAAGGGCACTAAGCATAGAGTGTGAAAACTGAGTTTCCTTGAGAGCTGCTTGGAAGCCTGATGCTTTGTGACGTTAGTGAGCCAAATGGAGTTGTTCTCCCACAAGAACCACTCGGCTGATCCTTCTTCAATATGCCCTTCACCAACATGCAGTGTTTCCTTGATTGAATTAGCTCTCACACCAATATTTGCGTCTAGAGCCTTTGCATTGAGGGCTATCTGAAAACGGCTGTGGCGCTGAAGTTGCCTGTGAATGTGGAGTTGGTGGCATGTGAAACCCGCATGTGGAGCATTCGTTTGTGTGCGATGCTCTTCCAGGTTCATTCCTAGATAATTCACTCAAAGGGCACTAAGCATAGAGTGTAAAAACTGAGTTTCCTTGAGAGCTGCTTGGAAGCCTGATGGTGTGTGAAGTTAGTGAGCCAAATGGAGTTGTTCTCCCACAAGAACCACTCGGCTGATCCTTCTTCAATATGCCCTTCACCAACATGCAGTGTTTCCTTGATTGAATTAGCTCTCACACCAATATTTGCGTCTAGAGCCTATGTATTGAGGGCTATCTGAAAACGGCTGTGGCGCTGAAGTTGCCTGTGAATGTGGAGTTGGTGGCATGTGAAACCCGCATGTGGAGCATTCGTTTGTGTGGGATGCTGACATAAGCTTCATTTCAGTCCTAGGCACACTAAGAGCACTAAGCATAGAGTGTGAAAACTGAGTTTCCTTGAGAGCTTTTTGGAATCCTGATGGTGTGTGAACTTAGTGAGCCAAATGGAGTTGTTCTCCCACAAGAACCACTCGGCTGATCCTTCTTCAATATGCCCTTCACCAACATGCAGTGTTTCCTTGATTGAATTAGCTCTCACACCAATATTTGCGTCTAGAGCCTTTGCATTGAGGGCTATCTGAAAACGGCTGTGGCGCTGAAGTTGCCTGTGAATGTGGAGTTGGTGGCATGTGAAACCCGCATGTGGAGCATTCGTTTGTGTGGGATGCTCTACCAGGTTCATTCCTAGATAATGCACTCAAAGGGCACTAAGCATAGAGTGTGAAAACTGAGTTTCCTTGAGAGCTGCTTGGAAGCCTGATGGTGTGTGAAGTTAGTGAGCCAAATGGAGTTGTTCTCCCACAAGAACCACTCGGCTGATCCTTCTTCAATATGCCCTTCACCAACATGCAGTGTTTCCTTGATTGAATTAGCTCTCATACCAATATTTGCGTCTAGAGCCTTTGCATTGTGGGCTATCTGAAAACGGCTGTGGAACTGAAGTTGCCTGTGAATGTGGAGTTGGTGGCATGTGAAACACGCATGTGGAGCATTCGTTTGTGTGGGATGCTCTACCAGGTTCATTCTTAGATAATGCACTCAAAGGGCACTAAGCATAGAGTGTGAAAACTGAGTTTCCTTGAGAGCTGCTTGGAAGCCTGATGGTGTGTGAAGTTAGTGAGCCAAATGGAGTTGTTCTCCCACAAGAACCACTCGGCTGATCCTTCTTCAATATGCCCTTCACCAACATGCAGTGTTTCCTTGATTGAATTAGCTCTCACACCAATATTTGCGTCTAGAGCCTTTGCATTGAGGGCTATCTGAAAATGGCTGTGGCGCTGAAGTTGCCTGTGAATGTGGAGTTGGTGGCATGTGAAACCCGCATGTGGAGCATTCGTTTGTGTGGGATGCTCTACCAGGTTCATTCCTAGATAATGCACTCAAAGGGCACTAAACATAGAGTGTGAAAACTGAGTTTCCTTGAGAGCTGCTTGGAAGCCTGATGGTGTGTGACGTTAGTGAGCCAAATGGTGTTGTTCTCCCACAAGAACCACTCGGCTGATCTTCTTCAATATGCCCTTCACCAACATGCAGTGTTTCCTTGATTGAATTAGCTCTCACACCAATATTTGCGTCTAGAGCCTTTGCATTGAGGGCTATCTGAAAACGGCTGTGGCGCTGAAGTTGCCTGTGAATGTGGAGTTGGTGGCATGTGAAACCCGCATGTGGAGCATTCGTTTGTGTGGGATGCTCTACCAGGTTCATTCCTAGATAATGCACTCAAAGGGCACTAAGCATAGAGTGTGAAAACTGAGTTTCCTTGAGAGCTGCTTGGAAGCCTGATGGTGTGTGAAGTTAGTGAGCCAAATGGAGTTGTTCTCCCACAAGAACCACTTGGCTGATCCTTCTTCAATATGCCCTTCACCAACATGCAGTGTTTCCTTGATTGAATTAGCACTCACACCAATATTTGCGTCTAGAGCCTTTGCATTGAAGGCTATCTGAAAATGGCTGTGGCGCTGAAGTTGCCTGTGAATGTGGAGTTGGTGGCATGTGAAACCCGCAAGGGGAGAATTCGTAAGTGTGGAATGCTCTACCATGTTCATTCCTAGATAATGCACTCAAAGGGCACTAAGCATAGAGTGTAAAAACTGAGTTTCCTTGAGAGCTGCTTTGAAGCCTGATGGTGTGTGAAGTTAGTGAGCCAAATGGAGTTGTTCTCCCACAAGAACCACTCGGCTGATCCTTCTTCAATATGCCCTTCACCAACATGCAGTGTTTCCTTGATTGAATTAGCTCTCACACCAATATTTGCGTCTAGAGCCTTTGCATTGAGGGCTATCTGAAAACGGCTGTGGCGCTGAAGTTGCCTGTGAATGTGGAGTTGGTGGCATGTGAAACCCGCATGTGGAGCATTCGTTTGTGTGGGATGCTCTACCAGGTTCATTCCTAGATAATTCACTCAAAGGGCACTAAGCATAGAGTGTGAAAACTGAGTTTCCTTGAGAGCTGCTTGGAAGCCTGATGGTGTGTGAAGTTAGTGAGCCAAATGGAGTTGTTCTCCCACAAGAACCACTCGGCTCATCCTTCTTCAATATGCCCTTCACCAACATGCAGTGTTTCCTTGATTGAATTAGCTCTCACACCAATATTTGCGTCTAGAGCCTTTGCATTGAGGGCTATCTGAAAACGGCTGTGGCGCTGAAGTTGCCTGTGAATGTGGAGTTGGTGGCATGTGAAACCCGCATGTGGAGCATTCGTTTGTGTGCGATGCTCTTCCAGGTTCATTCCTAGATAATTCACTCAAAGGGCACTAAGCATAGAGTGTAAAAACTGAGTTTCCTTGAGAGCTGCTTGGAAGCCTGATGGTGTGTGAAGTTAGTGAGCCAAATGGAGTTGTTCTCCCACAAGAACCACTCGGCTGATCCTTCTTCAATATGCCCTTCACCAACATGCAGTGTTTCCTTGATTGAATTAGCTCTCACACCAATATTTGCGTCTGGAGCCTTTGTATTGAGGGCTATCTGAAAACGGCTGTGGCGCTGAAGTTGCCTGTGAATGTGGAGTTGGTGGCATGTGAAACCCGCATGTGGAGCATTCGTTTGTGTGGGATGCTGACTAAGCTTCATTTCAGTCCTAGGCACACTAAGAGCACTAAGCATAGAGTGTGAAAACTGAGTTTCCTTGAGAGCTTTTTGGAATCCTGATGGTGTGTGAACTTAGTGAGCCAAATGGAGTTGTTCTCCCACAAGAACCACTCGGCTGATCCTTCTTCAATATGCCCTTCACCAACATGCAGTGTTTCCTTGATTGAATTAGCTCTCACACCAATATTTGCGTCTAGAGCCTTTGCATTGAGGGCTATCTGAAAACGGCTGTGGCGCTGAAGTTGCCTGTGAATGTGGAGTTGGTGGCATGTGAAACCCGCATGTGGAGCATTCGTTTGTGTGGGATGCTCTACCAGGTTCATTCCTAGATAATGCACTCAAAGGGCACTAAGCATAGAGTGTGAAAACTGAGTTTCCTTGAGAGCTGCTTGGAAGCCTGATGGTGTGTGAAGTTAGTGAGCCAAATGGAGTTGTTCTCCCACAAGAACCACTCGGCTGATCCTTCTTCAATATGCCCTTCACCAACATGCAGTGTTTCCTTGATTGAATTAGCTCTCACACCAATATTTGCGTCTAGAGCCTTTGCATTGAGGGCTATCTGAAAACGGCTGTGGCGCTGAAGTTGCCTGTGAATGTGGAGTTGGTGGCATGTGAAACCCGCATGTGGAGCATTCGTTTGTGTGGGATGCTCTACCAGGTTCATTCCTAGATAATGCACTCAAAGGGCACTAAGCATAGAGTGTGAAAACTGAGTTTCCTTGAGAGCTGCTTGGAAGCCTGATGGTGTGTGAAGTTAGTGAGCCAAATGGAGTTGTTCTCCCACAAGAACCACTCGGCTGATCCTTCTTCAATATGCCCTTCACCAACATGCAGTGTTTCCTTGATTGAATTAGCTCTCACACCAATATTTGCGTCTAGAGCCTTTGCATTGAGGGCTATCTGAAAACGGCTGTGGCGCTGAAGTTGCCTGTGAATGTGGAGTTGGTGGCATGTGAAACCCGCATGTGGAGCATTCGTTTGTGTGGGATGCTCTACCAGGTTCATTCCTAGATAATGCACTCAAAGGGCACTAAACATAGAGTGTGAAAACTGAGTTTCCTTGAGAGCTGCTTGGAAGCCTGATGGTGTGTGAAGTTAGTGAGCCAAATGGAGTTGTTCTCCCACAAGAACCACTCGGCTGATCTTTCTTCAATATGCCCTTCACCAACATGCAGTGTTTCCTTGATTGAATTAGCTCTCACACCAATATTTGCGTCTAGAGCCTTTGCATTGAGGGCTATCTGAAAACGGCTGTGGCGCTGAAGTTGCCTGTGAATGTGGAGTTGGTGGCATGTGAAACCCGCATGTGGAGCATTCGTTTGTGTGGGATGCTCTACCAGGTTCATTCCTAGATAATGCACTCAAAGGGCACTAAACATAGAGTGTGAAAACTGAGTTTCCTTGAGAGCTGCTTGGAAGCCTGATGGTGTGTGACGTTAGTGAGCCAAATGGAGTTGTTCTCCCACAAGAACCACTCGGCTGATCTTCTTCAATATGCCCTTCACCAACATGCAGTGTTTCCTTGATTGAATTAGCTCTCACACCAATATTTGCGTCTAGAGCCTTTGCATTGAGGGCTATCTGAAAACGGCTGTGGCGCTGAAGTTGCCTGTGAATGTGGAGTTGGTGGCATGTGAAACCCGCATGTGGAGCATTCGTTTGTGTGGGATGCTCTACCAGGTTCATTCCTAGATAATGCACTCAAAGGGCACTAAGCATAGAGTGTGAAAACTGAGTTTCCTTGAGAGCTGCTTGGAAGCCTGATGCTTTGTGACGTTAGTGAGCCAAATGGAGTTGTTCTCCCACAAGAACCACTCGGCTGATCTTTCTTCAATATGCCCTTCACCAACATGCAGTGTTTCCTTGATTGAATTAGCTCTCACACCAATATTTGTGTCTAGAGCCTTTGCATTGAGGGCTATCTGAAAATGGCTGTGGCGCTGAAGTTGCCTGTGAATGTGGAGTTGGTGGCATGTGAAACCCGCAAGTGGAGAATTCGTAAGTGTGGGATGCTCTACCATGTTCATTCCTAGATAATGCACTCAATGGGCACTAAGCATAGAGTGTAAAAACTGAGTTTCCTTGAGAGCTGCTTGGAAGCCTGATGGTGTGTGAAGTTAGTGAGCCAAATGGAGTTGTTCTCCCACAAGAACCACTCGGCTGATCCTTCTTCAATATGCCCTTCACCAACATGCAGTGTTTCCTTGATTGAATTAGCTCTCACACCAATATTTGCGTCTAGAGCCTTTGCATTGAGGGCTATCTGAAAACGGCTGTGGCGCTGAAGTTGCCTGTGAATGTGGAGTTGGTGGCATGTGAAACCCGCATGTGGAGCATTCGTTTGTGTGGGCTGCTCTACCAGGTTCATTCCTAGATAATTCACTCAAAGGGCACTAAGCATAGAGTGTGAAAACTGAGTTTCCTTGAGAGCTGCTTGGAAGCCTGATGGTGTGTGAAGTCAGTGAGCCAAATGGAGTTGTTCTCCCACAAGAACCTCTCGGCTGATCCTTCTTCAATATGCCCTTCACCAACATGCAGTGTTTCCTTGATTGAATTAGCTCTCACACCAATATTTGCGTCTAGAGCCTTTGCATTGAGGGCTATCTGAAAACGGCTGTGGCGCTGAAGTTGCCTGTGAATGTGGAGTTGGTGGCATGTGAAACCCGCATGTGGAGCATTCGTTTGTGTGGGATGCTGACCAAGCTTCATTTCAGTCCTAGGCACACAAAGAGCACTAAGCATAGATTGTGAAAACTGAGTTTCCTTGAGAGCTGCTTGGAAGCCTGATGGTGTGTGAAGTTAGTGAGCCAAATGGAGTGGTTCTCCCACAAGAACCACTCGGCTGATTCTTCTTCAATATGCCCTTCACCAACATGCAGTGTTTCCTTGATTGAATTAGCTCTCACACCAATATTTGCGTCTAGAGCCTTTGCATTGAGGGCTATCTGAAAACGGCTGTGGCGCTGAAGTTGCCTGTGAATGTGGAGTTGGTGGCATGTGAAACCCGCATGTGGAGCATTCGTTTGTGTGGGATGCTCTACCAGGTTCATTCCTAGATAATTCACTCAAAGGGCACTAAGCATAGAGTGTGAAAACTGAGTTTCCTTGAGAGCTGCTTGGAAGCCTGATGGTGTGTGAAGTTAGTGAGCCAAATGGAGTTGTTCTCCCACAAGAACCACTCGGCTGATCCTTCTTCAATATGCCCTTCACCAACATGCAGTGTTTCCTTGATTGAATTAGCTCTCACACCAATATTTGCGTCTAGAGCCTTTGCATTGAGGGCTATCTGAAAACGGCTGTGGCGCTGAAGTTGCCTGTGAATGTGGAGTTGGTGGCATGTGAAACCCGCATGTGGAGCATTCGTTTGTGTGGGATGCTCTACCAGGTTCATTCCTAGATAATGCACTCAAAGGGCACTAAACATAGAGTGTGAAAACTGAGTTTCCTTGAGAGCTGCTTGGAAGCCTGATGGTGTGTGAAGTTAGTGAGCCAAATGGAGTGGTTCTCCCACAAGAACCACTCGGCTGATTCTTCTTCAATATGCCCTTCACCAACATGCAGTGTTTCCTTGATTGAATTAGCTCTCACACCAATATTTGCGTCTAGAGCCTTTCATTGAGGGCTATCTGAAAACGGCTGTGGCGCTGAAGTTGCCTGTGAATGTGGAGTTGGTGGCATGTGAAACCCGCATGTGGAGCATTCGTTTGTGTGGGATGCTCTACCAGGTTCATTCCTAGATAATGCACTCAAAGGGCACTAAGCATAGAGTGTGAAAACTGAGTTTCCTTGAGAGCTGCTTGGAAGCCTGATGGTGTGTGAAGTTAGTGAGCCAAATGGAGTTGTTCTCCCACAAGAACCACTCGGCTGATCCTTCTTCAATATGCCCTTCACCAACATGCAGTGTTTCCTTGATTGAATTAGCTCTCACACCAATATTTGCGTCTAGAGCCTTTGCATTGAGGGCTATCTGAAAACGGCTGTGGCGCTGAAGTTGCCTGTGAATGTGGAGTTGGTGGCATGTGAAACCCGCATGTGGAGCATTCGTTTGTGTGGGATGCTCTACCAGGTTCATTCCTAGATAATGCACTCAAAGGGCACTAAACATAGAGTGTGAAAACTGAGTTTCCTTGAGAGCTGCTTGGAAGCCTGATGGTGTGTGACGTTAGTGAGCCAAATGGAGTTGTTCTCCCACAAGAACCACTCGGCTGATCTTCTTCAATATGCCCTTCACCAACATGCAGTGTTTCCTTGATTGAATTAGCTCTCACACCAATATTTGCGTCTAGAGCCTTTGCATTGAGGGCTATCTGAAAACGGCTGTGGCGCTGAAGTTGCCTGTGAATGTGGAGTTGGTGGCATGTGAAACCCGCAAGTGGAGAATTCGTAAGTGTGGGATGCTCTACCAGGTTCATTCCTAGATAATGCACTCAAAGGGCACTAAGCATAGAGTGTAAAAACTGAGTTTCCTTGAGAGCTGCTTGGAAGCCTGATGGTGTGTGAAGTTAGTGAGCCAAATGGAGTTGTTCTCCCACAAGAACCACTCGGCTGATCTTTCTTCAATATGCCCTTCACCAACATGCAGTGTTTCCTTGATTGAATTAGCTCTCACACCAATATTTGCGTCTAGAGCCTTTGCATTGAGGGCTATCTGAAAACGGCTGTGGCGCTGAAGTTGCCTGTGAATGTGGAGTTGGTGGCATGTGAAACCCGCATGTGGAGCATTCGTTTGTGTGGGCTGCTCTACCAGGTTCATTCCTAGATAATTCACTCAAAGGGCACTAAGCATAGAGTGTGAAAACTGAGTTTCCTTGAGAGCTGCTTGGAAGCCTGATGGTGTGTGAAGTCAGTGAGCCAAATGGAGTTGTTCTCCCACAAGAACCTCTCGGCTGATCCTTCTTCAATATGCCCTTCACCAACATGCAGTGTTTCCTTGATTGAATTAGCTCTCACACCAATATTTGCGTCTAGAGCCTTTGCATTGAGGGCTATCTGAAAACGGCTGTGGCGCTGAAGTTGCCTGTGAATGTGGAGTTGGTGGCATGTGAAACCCGCATGTGGAGCATTCGTTTGTGTGGGATGCTGACCAAGCTTCATTTCAGTCCTAGGCACACAAAGAGCACTAAGCATAGATTGTGAAAACTGAGTTTCCTTGAGAGCTGCTTGGAAGCCTGATGGTGTGTGAAGTTAGTGAGCCAAATGGAGTGGTTCTCCCACAAGAACCACTCGGCTGATTCTTCTTCAATATGCCCTTCACCAACATGCAGTGTTTCCTTGATTGAATTAGCTCTCACACCAATATTTGCGTCTAGAGCCTTTGCATTGAGGGCTATCTGAAAACGGCTGTGGCGCTGAAGTTGCCTGTGAATGTGGAGTTGGTGGCATGTGAAACCCGCATGTGGAGCATTCGTTTGTGTGGGATGCTCTACCAGGTTCATTCCTAGATAATTCACTCAAAGGGCACTAAGCATAGAGTGTGAAAACTGAGTTTCCTTGAGAGCTGCTTGGAAGCCTGATGGTGTGTGAAGTTAGTGAGCCAAATGGAGTTGTTCTCCCACAAGAACCACTCGGCTGATCCTTCTTCAATATGCCCTTCACCAACATGCAGTGTTTCCTTGATTGAATTAGCTCTCACACCAATATTTGCGTCTAGAGCCTTTGCATTGAGGGCTATCTGAAAACGGCTGTGGCGCTGAAGTTGCCTGTGAATGTGGAGTTGGTGGCATGTGAAACCCGCATGTGGAGCATTCGTTTGTGTGGGATGCTCTACCAGGTTCATTCCTAGATAATGCACTCAAAGGGCACTAAACATAGAGTGTGAAAACTGAGTTTCCTTGAGAGCTGCTTGGAAGCCTGATGGTGTGTGAAGTTAGTGAGCCAAATGGAGTGGTTCTCCCACAAGAACCACTCGGCTGATTCTTCTTCAATATGCCCTTCACCAACATGCAGTGTTTCCTTGATTGAATTAGCTCTCACACCAATATTTGCGTCTAGAGCCTTTTCATTGAGGGCTATCTGAAAACGGCTGTGGCGCTGAAGTTGCCTGTGAATGTGGAGTTGGTGGCATGTGAAACCCGCATGTGGAGCATTCGTTTGTGTGGGATGCTCTACCAGGTTCATTCCTAGATAATGCACTCAAAGGGCACTAAGCATAGAGTGTGAAAACTGAGTTTCCTTGAGAGCTGCTTGGAAGCCTGATGGTGTGTGAAGTTAGTGAGCCAAATGGAGTTGTTCTCCCACAAGAACCACTCGGCTGATCCTTCTTCAATATGCCCTTCACCAACATGCAGTGTTCCTTGATTGAATTAGCTCTCACACCAATATTTGCGTCTAGAGCCTTTGCATTGAGGGCTATCTGAAAACGGCTGTGGCGCTGAAGTTGCCTGTGAATGTGGAGTTGGTGGCATGTGAAACCCGCATGTGGAGCATTCGTTTGTGTGGGATGCTCTACCAGGTTCATTCCTAGATAATGCACTCAAAGGGCACTAAACATAGAGTGTGAAAACTGAGTTTCCTTGAGAGCTGCTTGGAAGCCTGATGGTGTGTGACGTTAGTGAGCCAAATGGAGTTGTTCTCCCACAAGAACCACTCGGCTGATCTTCTTCAATATGCCCTTCACCAACATGCAGTGTTTCCTTGATTGAATTAGCTCTCACACCAATATTTGCGTCTAGAGCCTTTGCATTGAGGGCTATCTGAAAACGGCTGTGGCGCTGAAGTTGCCTGTGAATGTGGGTGGTTATTTGGTGGGGCATTGAAACCCGCATGTGGAGCATTCGTTTGTGTGGGATGCTCTACCAGGTTCATTCCTAGATAATGCACTCAAAGGGCACTAAGCATAGAGTGTGAAAACTGAGTTTCCTTGAGAGCTGCTTGGAAGCCTGATGGTGTGTGAAGTTAGTGAGCCAAATGGAGTTGTTCTCCCACAAGAACCACTCGGCTGATCTTTCTTCAATATGCCCTTCACCAACATGCAGTGTTTCCTTGATTGAATTAGCTCTCACACCAATATTTGCGTCTAGAGCCTTTGCATTGAGGGCTATCTGAAAACGGCTGTGGCGCTGAAGTTGCCTGTGAATGTGGAGTTGGTGGCATGTGAAACCCGCAAGTGGAGAATTCGTAAGTGTGGGATGCTCTACCAGGTTCATTCCTAGATAATGCACTCAAAGGGCACTAAGCATAGAGTGTAAAAACTGAGTTTCCTTGAGAGCTGCTTGGAAGCCTGATGGTGTGTGAAGTTAGTGAGCCAAATGGAGTTGTTCTCCCACAAGAACCACTCGGCTGATCTTTCTTCAATATGCCCTTCACCAACATGCAGTGTTTCCTTGATTGAATTAGCTCTCACACCAATATTTGCGTCTAGAGCCTTTGCATTGAGGGCTATCTGAAAACGGCTGTGGCGCTGAAGTTGCCTGTGAATGTGGAGTTGGTGGCATGTGAAACCCGCATGTGGAGCATTCGTTTGTGTGGGCTGCTCTACCAGGTTCATTCCTAGATAATTCACTCAAAGGGCACTAAGCATAGAGTGTGAAAACTGAGTTTCCTTGAGAGCTGCTTGGAAGCCTGATGGTGTGTGAAGTCAGTGAGCCAAATGGAGTTGTTCTCCCACAAGAACCTCTCGGCTGATCCTTCTTCAATATGCCCTTCACCAACATGCAGTGTTTCCTTGATTGAATTAGCTCTCACACAAATATTTGCGTCTAGAGCCTTTGCATTGAGGGCTATCTGAAAACGGCTGTGGCGCTGAAGTTGCCTGTGAATGTGGAGTTGGTGGCATGTGAAACCCGCATGTGGAGCATTCGTTTGTGTGGGATGCTGACCAAGCTTCATTCAGTCCTAGGCACACAAAGAACACTAAGCATAGATTGTGAAAACTGAGTTTCCTTGAGAGCTGCTTGGAAGCCTGATGGTGTGTGAAGTTAGTGAGCCAAATGGAGTGGTTCTCCCACAAGAACCACTCGGCTGATTCTTCTTCAATATGCCCTTCACCAACATGCAGTGTTTCCTTGATTGAATTAGCTCTCACACCAATATTTGCGTCTAGAGCCTTTGCATTGAGGGCTATCTGAAAACGGCTGTGGCGTTGAATTTGCCTGTGAATGTGGAGTTGGTGGCATGTGACTCCCGCATGTGGAGCATTCGTTTGTGTGGGATGCTCTACCATGTTCATTCCTAGATAATTCACTCAAAGGGCACTAAGCATAGAGTGTGAAAACTGAGTTTCCTTGAGAGCTGCTTGGAAGCCTGATGGTGTGTGAAGGTAGTGAGCCAAATGGAGTTGTTCTCCCACAAGAACCACTCGGCTGATCCTTCTTCAATATGTCCTTCACCAACATGCAGTGTTTCCTTGATTGAATTAGCTCTCACACCAATATTTGCGTCTAGAGCCTTTGCATTGAGGGCTATCTGAAAACGGCTGTGGCGCTGAAGTTGCCTGTGAATGTGGAGTTGGTGGCATGTGAAACCCGCATGTGGAGCATTCGTTTATGTGGGATGCTCTCCAAGATTCATTTCAGTCCCAGGCACTGAAAGGTCACTAAGCATAGAGTGTGAAAACTGAGTTTCCTTGAGAGCTGCTTGGAAGCCTGATGGTGTGTGAAGTTAGTGAGCCAAATGGAGTGGTTCTCCCACAAGAACCACTCGGCTGATCCTTCTTCAATATGTCCTTCACCAACATGCAGTGTTTCCTTGATTGAATTAGCTCTCACACCAATATTTGCGTCTAGAGCCTTTGCATTGAGGGCTATCTGAAAACGGCTGTGGCGCTGAAGTTGCCTGA
>NW_026698022.1:0-26550 GCF_030435755.1 Ochotona princeps
TGGTTCTTGTGGGAGAACAACTCCATTTGGCTCACTAACTTCACACACCATCAGGCTTCCAAGCAGCTCTCAAGGAAACTCAGTTTTCACACTCTATGCTTAGTGCCCTTTGTGTGGCCTAGGACTGAAATGAACTGGTCGAGCATCCCACACAAACGAATGCTCCACATGCGGGTTTCACATGCCACCAACTCCACATTCACAGGCAACTTCAGCGCCACAGCCTTTTTCAGATAGCCCTCAATGCAAAGGCTCTAGACGCAAATATTGGTGTGAGAGCTAATTCAATCAAGGAAACACTGCATGTTGGTGAAGGGCATATTGAAGAAGGATCAGCGAGTGGTTCTTGTGGGAGAACAACTCCATTTGGCTCACTAACTTCACACACCATCAGGCTTCCAAGCAGCTCTCAAGGAAACTCAGTTTTCACACTCTATGCTTAGTGCCCTTTGAATGGCTAGGACTAAAATGAACCTGGTAGAGCATCCCACACAAACGAATGCTCCACATGCGGGTTTCACATGCCACCAACTCCACATTTACAGGCAACTTCAGCGCCACAGCCGTTTTCAGATAGCCCTCAATGCAAAGGCGCTCGACGCAAATATTGGTGTGAGAGCTAATTCAATCAAGGAAACACTGCATGTTGGTGAAGGGCATATTGAAGAAGGATCAGCCGAGTGGTTCTTGTGGGAGAACAACTCCATTTGGCTCACTAACTTCACACACCATCAGCTTCCAAGCAGCTCTCAAGGAAACTCAGTTTTCACACTCTATGTTTAGTGCCCTTTGTATGGCTAGGACTGAATGAACCTGGTAGAGCATCCCACACAAACGAATGCTCCACATGCAGGTTTCACATGCCACCAACTCCACATTCACAGGCAACTTCAGCGCCACAGCCGTTTTCAGATAGCCCTCAATGCAAAGGCTCTAGACGCAAATATTGGTGTGAGAGCTAATTCAATCAAGGAAACACTGCATGTTGGTGAAGGGCATATTGAAGAAGGATCAGCCGAGTGGTTCTTGTGGGAGAACAACTCCATTTGGCTCACTAACTTCACACACCATCAGGCTTCCAAGCAGCTCTCAAGGAAACTCAGTTTTCACACTCTATGCTTAGTGCTCTTTGTGTGCCTAGGACTGAAATGAAGCTTGGTCAGCATCCCACACAAACGAATGCTCCACATGCGGGTTTCACATGCCACCAACTCCACATTCACAGGCAACTTCAGCGCCACAGCCGTTTTCAGATAGCCCTCAATGCAAAGGCTCTAGACGCAAATATTGGTGTGAGAGCTAATTCAATCAAGGAAACACTGCATGTTGGTGAAGGGCATATTGAAGAAGGATCAGCCGAGTGGTTCTTGTGGGAGAACAACTCCATTTGGCTCACTAACTTCACACACCATCAGGCTTCCAAGCAGCTCTCAAGGAAACTCAGTTTTCACACTCTATGCTTAGTGCCCTTTGAGTGCAATATCTAGGAATGAACCTGGTAGAGCATCCCACACAAACGAATGCTCCACATGCGCGTTTCACATGCCACCAACTCCACATTCACAGGCAACTTCAGCGCCACAGCCGTTTTCAGATAGCCCTCAATGCAAAGGCTCTAGACGCAAATATTGGTGTGAGAGCTAATTCAATCAAGGAAACACTGCATGTTGGTGAAGGGCATATTGAAGAAGGATCAGCCGAGTGGTTCTTGTGGGAGAACAACTCCATTTGGCTCACTAACTTCACACACCATCAGGCTTCCAAGCAGCTCTCAAGGAACTCAGTTTTCACACTCTATGCTTAGTGCCCTTTGAGTGCATTATCTAGGAATGAACCTGGTAGAGCATCCCACACAAACGAATGCTCCACATGCGCGTTTCACATGCCACCAACTCCACATTCACAGGCAACTTCAGCGCCACAGCCGTTTTCAGATAGCCCTCAATGCAAAGGCTCTAGACGCAAATATTGGTGTGAGAGCTAATTCAATCAAGGAAACACTGCATGTTGGTGAAGGGCATATTGAAGAAGGATCAGCCGAGTGGTTCTTGTGGGAGAACAACTCCATTTGGCTCACTAACTTCACACACCATCAGGCTTCCAAGCAGCTCTCAAGGAAACTCAGTTTTCACACTCTATGCTTAGTGCTCTTTGTTTGCCTAGGACTGAAATGAAGCTTGGTCAGCATCCCACACAAACGAATGCTCCACATGCGGGTTTCACATGCCACCAACTCCACATTTACAGGCAACTTCAGCGCCACAGCCGTTTCAGATAGCCCTCAATGCAAAGGCTCTAGACGCAAATATTGGTGTGAGAGCTAATTCAATCAAGGAAACACTGCATGTTGGTGAAGGGCATATTGAAGAAGAATCAGCCGAGTGGTTCTTGTGGGAGAACAACTCCATTTGCTCACTAACTTCACACACCATCAGGCTTCCAAGCAGCTCTCAAGGAAACTCAGTTTTCACACTCTATGTTTAGTGCCCTTTGAGTGCATTATCTAGGAATGAACCTGGTAGAGCATCCCACACAAACGAATGCTCCACATGCGGGTTTCACATGCCACCAACTCCACATTCACAGGCAACTTCAGCGTCACAGCCGTTTCAGATAGCCCTCAATGCAAAGGCTCTAGACGCAAATATTGGTGTGAGAGCTAATTCAATCAAGGAAACACTGCATGTTGGTGAAGGGCATATTGAAGAAGAATCAGCCGAGTGGTTCTTGTGGAACAACTCCATTTGGCTCACTAACTTCACACACCATCAGGCTTCCAAGCAGCTCTCAAGGAAACTCAGTTTTCACACTCTATGCTTAGTGCCCTTTGTATGGCTAGGACTGAAATGAACCTGGTAGAGCATCCCACACAAACGAATGCTCCACATGCGGGTTTCACATGCCACCAACTCCACATTCACAGGCAACTTCAGCGCCACAGCCGTTTCAGATAGCCCTCAATGCAAAGGCTCTAGACGCAAATATTGGTGTGAGAGCTAATTCAATCAAGGAAACACTGCATGTTTTTAAGGGCATATTGAAGAAGGATCAGCCGAATAGTTCTTGTGGGAGAACAACTCCATTTGGCTCACTAACTTCACACACCATCAGGCTTCCAAGCAGCTCTCAAGGAAACTCAGTTTTCACACTCTATGCTTAGTGCCCTTTGAGTGCATTATCTAGGAATGAACCTGGTAGAGCATCCCACACAAACGAATGCTCCACATGCGGGTTTCACATGCCACCAACTCCACATTCACAGGCAACTTCAGCGCCACAGCCGTTTTCAGATAGCCCTCAATGCAAAGGCTCTAGACGCAAATATTGGTGTGAGAGCTAATTCAATCAAGGAAACACTGCATGTTGGTGAAGGGCATATTGAAGAAGGATCAGCCGAGTGGTTCTTGTGGGAGAACAACTCCATTTGGCTCACTAACTTCACACACCATCAGGCTTCCAAGCAGCTCTCAAGGAAACTCAGTTTTCACACTCTATGCTTAGTGCCGTTTGAATGCATTATCTAGGAATGAACCTGGTAGAGCATCCCACACAAACGAATGCTCCACATGCGGGTTTCACATGCCACCAACTCCACATTCACAGGCAACTTCAGCGCCACAGCCGTTTTCAGATAGCCCTCAATGCAAAGGCTCTAGACGCAAATATTGGTGTGAGAGCTAATTCAATCAAGGAAACACTGCATGGTGGTGAAGGGCATATTGAAGAAGGATCAGCCGAGTGGTTCTTGTGGGAGAACAACTCCATTTGGCTCACTAACTTCACACACCATCAGGCTTCCAAGCAGCTCTCAAGGAAACTCAGTTTTCACACTCTATGCTTAGTGCCCTTTGTAAGGCTAGGACTGAAATGAACCTGGTAGAGCATCCCACACAAACGCATGCTCCACATGCGGGTTTCACATGCCACCAACTCCACATTCACAGGCAACTTCAGCGCCACAGCCGTTTTCAGATAGCCCTCAATGCAAAGGCTCTAGACGCAAATATTGGTGTGAGAGCTAATTCAATCAAGGAAACACTGCATGTTGGTGAAGGGCATATTGAAGAAGGATCAGCCGAGTGGTTCTTGTGGGAGAACAACTCCATTTGGCTCACTAACTTCACACACCATCAGGCTTCCAAGCAGCTCTCAAGGAAACTCAGTTTTCACACTCTATGCTTAGCGCCCTTTGTATGGCTAGGACTGAAATGAACCTGGTAGAGCATCCCACACAAACGAATGCTCCACATGCGGGTTTCACATGCCACCAACTCCACATTCACAGGCAACTTCAGCGCCACAGCCGTTTTCAGATAGCCCTCAATGCAAAGGCTCTAGACGCAAATATTGGTGTGAGAGCTAATTCAATCAAGGAAACACTGCATGTTGGTGAAGGGCATATTGAAGAAGGATCAGCCGAGTGGTTCTTGTGGGAGAACAACTCCATTTGGCTCACTAACTTCACACACCATCAGGCTTCCAAGCAGCTCTCAAGGAAACTCAGTTTTCACACTCTATGCTTAGTGCCCTTTGTATGGCTAGGACTGAATGAACCTGGTAGAGCATCCCACACAAACGAATGCTCCACATGCGGGTTTCACATGCCACCAACTCCACATTCACAGGCAACTTCAGCGCCACAGCCGTTTTCAGATAGCCCTCAATGCAAAGGCTCTAGACGCAAATATTGGTGTGAGAGCTAATTCAATCAAGGAAACACTGCATGTTGGTGAAGGGCATATTGAAGAAGGATCAGCCGAGTGGTTCTTGTGGGAGAACAACTCCATTTGGCTCACTAACTTCACACACCATCAGGCTTCCAAGAAGCTCTCAAGGAAACTCAGTTTTCACACTCTATGTTTAGTGCCCTTTGAGTGCATTATCTAGGAATGAACCTGGCAGAGCATCCCACACAAACGAATGCTCCACATGCGGGTTTCACATGCCACCAACTCCATATTCACAGGCAACTTCAGCGCCACAGCCATTTTCAGATAGCCCTCAATGCAAAGGCTCTAGACGCAAATATTGGTGTGAGAGCTAATTCAATCAAGGAAACACTGCATGTTGGTGAAGGGCATATTGAAGAAGGATCAGCCGAGTGGTTCTTGTGGGAGAACAACTCCATTTGGCTCACTAACTTCACACACCATCAGGCTTCCAAGCAGCTCTCAAGGAAACTCAGTTTTCACACTCTATGTTTAGTGCCCTTTGTATGGCTAGGACTGAAATGAACCTGATAGAGCATCCCACACAAACGAATGCTCCACATGCAGGTTTCACATGCCACCAACTCCACATTCACAGGCAACTTCAGCTCCACAGCCGTTTTCAGATAGCCCTCAATGCAAAGGCTCTAGACGCAAATATTGGTGTGAGAGCTAATTCAATCAAGGAAACACTGCATGTTGGTGAAGGGCATATTGAAGAAGGATCAGCCGAGTGGTTCTTGTGGGAGAACAACTCCATTTGGCTCACTAACTTCACACACCATCAGGCTTCCAAGCAGCTCTCAAGGAAACTCAGTTTTCACACTCTATGCTTAGTGCCCTTTGAATGGCTAGGACTGAAATGAACCTGGTAGAGCATCCCACACAAACCAATTCTCCACATGCGGGTTTCACATGCCACCAACTCCACATTCACAGGCAACTTCAGCGCCACAGCCGTTTTCAGATAGCCCTCAATGCAAAGGCTCTAGACGCAAATATTGGTGTGAGAGCTAATTCAATCAAGGAAACACTGCATGTTGGTGAAGGGCATATTGAAGAAGGATCAGCCGAGTGGTTCTTGTGGGAGAACAACTCCATTTGGCTCACTAACTTCACACACCATCAGGCTTCCAAGCAGCTCTCAAGGAAACTCAGTTTTCACACTCTATGCTTAGCGTCCTTTGTATGGCTAGGACTGAAATGAACCTGGTAGAGCATCCCACACAAACGAATGCTCCACATGCGGGTTTCACATGCCACCAACTCCACATTCACAGGCAACTTCAGCGCCACAGCCGTTTTCAGATAGCCCTCAATGCAAAGGCTCTAGACGCAAATATTGGTGTGAGAGCTAATTCAATCAAGGAAACACTGCATGGTGGTGAAGGGCATATTGAAGAAGGATCAGCCGAGTGGTTCTTGTGGGAGAACAACTCCATTTGGCTCACTAACTTCACACACCATCAGGCTTCCAAGCAGCTCTCAAGGAAACTCAGTTTTCACACTCTATGCTTAGTGCTCTTTGTGTGCCTAGGACTGAAATGAAGCTTGGTCAGCATCCCACACAAACGAATGCTCCACATGCGGGTTTCACATGCCACCAACTCCACATTCACAGGCAACTTCAGCGCCACAGCCGTTTTCAGATAGCCCTCAATGCAAAGGCTCTAGACGCAAATATTGGTGTGAGAGCTAATTCAATCAAGGAAACACTGCATGTTGGTGAAGGGCATATTGAAGAAGGATCAGCCGAGTGGTTCTTGTGGGAGAACAACTCCATTTGGCTCACTAACTTCACACACCATCAGGCTTCCAAGCAGCTCTCAAGGAAACTCAGTTTTTCACACTCTATGCTTAGTGCCGTTTGAGTGCATTATCTAGGAATGAACCTGGTAGAGCATCCCACACAAACGAATGCTCCACATGCGGGTTTGACATGCCACCAACTCCACATTCACAGGCAACTTCAGCGCCACAGCCGTTTTCAGATAGCCCTCAATGCAAAGGCTCTAGACGCAAATATTGGTGTGAGAGCTAATTCAATCAAGGAAACACTGCATGTTGGTGAAGGGCATATTGAAGAAGGATCAGCCGAGTGGTTCTTGTGGGAGAACAACTCCATTTGGCTCACTAACTTCACACACCATCAGGCTTCCAAGCAGCTCTCAAGGAAACTCAGTTTTCACACTCTATGCTTAGTGCTCTTTGTGTGCCTAGGACTGAAATGAAGCTTGGTCAGCATCCCACACAAACGAATGCTCCACATGCGGGTTTGACATGCCACCAACTCCACATTCACAGGCAACTTCAGCGCCACAGCCGTTTTCAGATAGCCCTCAATGCAAAGGCTCTAGACGCAAATATTGGTGTGAGAGCTAATTCAATCAAGGAAACACTGCATGTTGGTGAAGGGCATATTGAAGAAGGATCAGCCGAGTGGTTCTTGTGGGAGAACAACTCCATTTGGCTCACTAACTTCACACACCATCAGGCTTCCAAGCAGCTCTCAAGGGAAACTCAGTTTTCACACTCTATGCTTAGTGCTCTTTGTGTGCCTAGGACTGAAATGAAGCTTGGTCAGCATCCCACACAAACGAATGCTCCACATGCGGGTTTCACATGCCACAACTCCACATTCACAGGCAACTTCAGCGCCACAGCCATTTTCAGATAGCCCTCAATGCAAAGGCTCTAGACGCAAATATTTGTGTGAGAGCTAATTCAATCAAGGAAACACTGCATGTTGGTGAAGGGCATATGAAGAAGAATCAGCCGAGTGGTTCTTGTGGGAGAACAACTCCATTTGGCTCACTAACTTCACACACCATCAGGCTTCCAAGCAGCTCTCAAGGAAACTCAGTTTCACACTCTATGCTTAGTGCCCTTTGAGTGCATTATCTAGGAATGAACCTGGTAGAGCATCCCACACAAAAGAATGCTCCACATGAGGGTTTCACATGCCACCAACTCCACATTCACAGGCAACTTCAGCGCCACAGCCATTTTCAGATAGCCCTCAATGCAAAGGCTCTAGACGCAAATATTGGTGTGAGAGCTAATTCAATCAAGAGAACACTGCATGTTGGTGAAGGGCATATTGAAGAAGGATCAGCCGAGTGGTTCTTGTGGGAGAACAACTCCATTTGGCTCACTAACTTCACACACCATCAGGCTTCCAAGCAGCTCTCAAGGAAACTCAGTTTTCACACTCTATGCTTAGTGCCCTTTGAGTGCATTATCTAGGAATGAACCTGGTAGAGCATCCCACACAAACGAATGCTCCACATGCGGGTTTCACATGCCACCAACTCCACATTCACAGGCAACTTCAGCGCCACAGCCGTTTTCAGATAGCCCTCAATGCAAAGGCTCTAGACGCAAATATTGGTGTGAGAGCTAATTCAATCAAGGAAACACTGCATGTTGGTGAAGGGCATATTGAAGAAGGATCAGCTGAGTGGTTCTTGTGGGAGAACAACTCCATTTGGCTCACTAACTTCACACACCATCAGGCTTCCAAGTAGCTCTCAAGGAAACTCAGTTTTCACACTCTATGCTTAGTGCCCTTTGAGTGCATTATCTAGGAATGAACCTGGTAGAGCATCCCACACAAACGAATGCTCCACATGCGGGTTTCACATGCCACCAACTCCACATTCACAGGCAACTTCAGCGCCACAGCCGTTTTCAGATAGCCCTCAATGCAAAGGCTCTAGACGCAAATATTGGTGTGAGAGCTAATTCAATCAAGGAAACACTGCATGTTGGTGAAGGGCATATTGAAGAAGGATCAGCCGAGTGGTTCTTGTGGGAGAACAACTCCATTTGGCTCACTAACTTCACACACCATCAGGCTTCCAAGCAGCTCTCAAGGAAACTCAGTTTTCACACTCTATGCTTAGTGCCCTTTGTATGGCTAGGACTGAAATGAACCTGGTAGAGCATCCCAAACAAACGAATGCTCCACATGCGGGTTTCACATGCCACCAACTCCACATTCACAGACAACTTCAGCGCCACAGCCGTTTTCAGATAGCCCTCAATGCAAGGCTCTAGACGCAAATATTGGTGTGAGAGCTAATTCAATCAAGGAAACACTGCATGTTGGTGAAGGGCATATTGAAGAAGGATCAGCCGAGTGGTTCTTGTGGGAGAACAACTCCATTTGGCTCACTAACTTCACACACCATCAGGCTTCCAAGCAGCTCTCAAGGAAACTCAGTTTTCACACTCTATGCTTAGTGCTCTTTGTGTGCCTAGGACTGAAATGAAGCTTGGTCAGCATCCCACACAAACGAATGCTCCACATGCGGGTTTCACATGCCACCAACTCCACATTCACAGGCAACTTCAGCGCCACAGCCATTTTCAGATAGCCCTCAATGCAAAGGCTCTAGACGCAAATATTTGTGTGAGAGCTAATTCAATCAAGGAAACACTGCATGTTGGTGAAGGGCATATTGAAGAAGAATCAGCCGAGTGGTTCTTGTGGGAGAACAACTCCATTTGGCTCACTAACTTCACACACCATCAGGCTTCCAAGCAGCTCTCAAGGAAACTCAGTTTTCACACTCTATGCTTAGTGCCCTTTGAGTGCATTATCTAGGAATGAACCTGGTAGAGCATCCCACACAAAAGAATGCTCCACATGAGGGTTTCACATGCCACCAACTCCACATTCACAGGCAACTTCAGCGCCACAGCCATTTTCAGATAGCCCTCAATGCAAAGGCTCTAGACGCAAATATTGGTGTGAGAGCTAATTCAATCAAGAGAACACTGCATGTTGGTGAAGGGCATATTGAAGAAGGATCAGCCGAGTGGTTCTTGTGGGAGAACAACTCCATTTGGCTCACTAACTTCACACACCATCAGGCTTCCAAGCAGCTCTCAAGGAAACTCAGTTTTCACACTCTATGCTTAGTGCCCTTTGAGTGCATTATCTAGGAATGAACCTGGTAGAGCATCCCACACAAACGAATGCTCCACATGCGGGTTTCACATGCCACCAACTCCACATTCACAGGCAACTTCAGCGCCACAGCCGTTTTCAGATAGCCCTCAATGCAAAGGCTCTAGACGCAAATATTGGTGTGAGAGCTAATTCAATCAAGGAAACACTGCATGTTGGTGAAGGGCATATTGAAGAAGGATCAGCCGAGTGGTTCTTGTGGGAGAACAACTCCATTTGGCTCACTAACTTCACACACCATCAGGCTTCCAAGTAGCTCTCAAGGAAACTCAGTTTTCACACTCTATGCTTAGTGCCCTTTGAGTGCATTATCTAGGAATGAACCTGGTAGAGCATCCCACACAAACGAATGCTCCACATGCGGGTTTCACATGCCACCAACTCCACATTCACAGGCAACTTCAGCGCCACAGCCGTTTTCAGATAGCCCTCAATGCAAAGGCTCTAGACGCAAATATTGGTGTGAGAGCTAATTCAATCAAGGAAACACTGCATGTTGGTGAAGGGCATATTGAAGAAGGATCAGCCGAGTGGTTCTTGTGGGAGAACAACTCCATTTGGCTCACTAACTTCACACACCATCAGGCTTCCAAGCAGCTCTCAAGGAAACTCAGTTTTCACACTCTATGCTTAGTGCCCTTTGTATGGCTAGGACTGAAATGAACCTGGTAGAGCATCCCAAACAAACGAATGCTCCACATGCGGGTTTCACATGCCACCAACTCCACATTCACAGACAACTTCAGCGCCACAGCCGTTTTCAGATAGCCCTCAATGCAAAGGCTCTAGACGCAAATATTGGTGTGAGAGCTAATTCAATCAAGGAAACACTGCATGTTGGTGAAGGGCATATTGAAGAAGGATCAGCCGAGTGGTTCTTGTGGGAGAACAACTCCATTTGGCTCACTAACTTCACACACCATCAGGCTTCCAAGCAGCTCTCAAGGAAACTCAGTTTTCACACTCTATGCTTAGTGCCCTTTGAGTGCATTATCTAGGAATGAACCTGGTAGAGCATACCACACAAACGAATGCTCCACATGCGGGTTTCACATGCCACCAACTCCACATTCACAGGCAACTTCAGCGCCACAGCCGTTTTCAGATAGCCCTCAATGCAAAGGCTCTAGACGCAAATATTGGTGTGAGAGCTAATTCAATCAAGGAAACACTGCATGTTGGTGAAGGGCATATTGAAGAAGGATCAGCCGAGTGGTTCTTGTGGGAGAACAACTCCATTTGGCTCACTAACTTCACACACCATCAGGCTTCCAAGTAGCTCTCAAGGAAACTCAGTTTTCACACTCTATGCTTAGTGCCCTTTGAGTGCATTATCTAGGAATGAACCTGGTAGAGCATCCCACACAAACGAATGCTCCACATGCGGGTTTCACATGCCACCAACTCCACATTCACAGGCAACTTCAGCGCCACAGCCGTTTTCAGATAGCCCTCAATGCAAAGGCTCTAGACGCAAATATTGGTGTGAGAGCTAATTCAATCAAGGAAACACTGCATGTTGGTGAAGGGCATATTGAAGAAGGATCAGCCGAGTGGTTCTTGTGGGAGAACAACTCCATTTGGCTCACTAACTTCACACACCATCAGGCTTCCAAGCAGCTCTCAAGGAAACTCAGTTTTCACACTCTATGCTTAGTGCCCTTTGTATGGCTAGGACTGAAATGAACCTGGTAGAGCATCCCAAACAAACGAATGCTCCACATGCGGGTTTCACATGCCACCAACTCCACATTCACAGACAACTTCAGCGCCACAGCCGTTTTCAGATAGCCCTCAATGCAAAGGCTCTAGACGCAAATATTGGTGTGAGAGCTAATTCAATCAAGGAAACACTGCATGTTGGTGAAGGGCATATTGAAGAAGGATCAGCCGAGTGGTTCTTGTGGGAGAACAACTCCATTTGGCTCACTAACTTCACACACCATCAGGCTTCCAAGCAGCTCTCAAGGAAACTCAGTTTTCACACTCTATGCTTAGTGCCCTTTGAGTGCATTATCTAGGAATGAACCTGGTAGAGCATCCCACACAAACGAATGCTCCACATGCGGGTTTCACATGCCACCAACTCCACATTCACAGGCAACTTCAGCGCCACAGCCGTTTTCAGATAGCCCTCAATGCAAAGGCTCTAGACGCAAATATTGGTGTGAGAGCTAATTCAATCAAGGAAACACTGCATGTTGGTGAAGGGCATATTGAAGAAGGATCAGCCGAGTGGTTCTTGTGGGAGAACAACTCCATTTGGCTCACTAACTTCACACACCATCAGGCTTCCAAGCAGCTCTCAAGGAAACTCAGTTTTCACACTCTATGCTTAGTGCCCTTTGAGTGCATTATCTAGGAATGAACCTGGTAGAGCATCCCACACAAACGAATGCTCCACATGCGGGTTTCACATGCCACCAACTCCACATTCACAGGCAACTTCAGCGCCACAGCCGTTTTCAGATAGCCCTCAATGCAAAGGCTCTAGACGCAAATATTGGTGTGAGAGCTAATTCAATCAAGGAAACACTGCATGTTTTTAAGGGCATATTGAAGAAGGATCAGCCGAGTGGTTCTTGTGGGAGAACAACTCCATTTGGCTCACTAACTTCACACACCATCAGGCTTCCAAGCAGCTCTCAAGGAAACTCAGTTTTCACACTCTATGCTTAGTGCCCTTTGAGTGCATTATCTAGGAATGAACCTGGTAGAGCATCCCACACAAACGAATGCTCCACATGCGGGTTTCACATGCCACCAACTCCACATTCACAGACAACTTCAGCGCCACAGCCGTTTTCAGATAGCCCTCAATGCAAAGGCTCTAGACGCAAATATTGGTGTGAGAGCTAATTCAATCAAGGAAACACTGCATGTTGGTGAAGGGCATATTGAAGAAGGATCAGCCGAGTGGTTCTTGTGGGAGAACAACTCCATTTGGCTCACTAACTTCACACACCATCAGGCTTCCAAACAGCTCTCAAGGAAACTCAGTTTTCACACTCTATGCTTAGTGCCGTTTGAATGCATTATCTAGGAATGAACCTGGTAGAGCATCCCACACAAACGAATGCTCCACATGCGGGTTTCACATGCCACCAACTCCACATTCACAGGCAACTTCAGCGCCACAGCCGTTTTCAGATAGCCCTCAATGCAAAGGCTCTAGACGCAAATATTGGTGTGAGAGCTAATTCAATCAAGGAAACACTGCATGGTGGTGAAGGGCATATTGAAGAAGGATCAGCCGAGTGGTTCTTGTGGGAGAACAACTCCATTTGGCCTCACTAACTTCACACACCATCAGGCTTCCAAGCAGCTCTCAAGGAAACTCAGTTTTCACACTCTATGCTTAGTGCCCTTTGTATGGCTAGGACTGAAATGAACCTGGTAGAGCATCCCACACAAACGAATGCTCCACATGCGGGTTTTCACATGCCACCAACTCCACATTCACAGCAACTTCAGCGCCACAGCCGTTTTCAGATAGCCCTCAATGCAAAGGCTCTAGACGCAAATATTGGTGTGAGAGCTAATTCCAATCAAGGGAAACACTGCATGTTTTTAAGGGCATATTGAAGAAGGATCAGCCGAGTGGGTTCTTGTGGGAGAACAGCTCCATTTGGCTCACTAACTTCACACACCATCAGGCTTCCAGCAGCTCTCAAGGAAACTCAGTTTTCACACTCTATGCTTAGTGCCCTTTGTATGGCTAGGACTGAAATGAACCTGGTAGAGCATCCCACACAAACGAATGCTCCACATGCGGGTTTCACATGCCACCAACTCCACATTCACAGGCAACTTCAGCGCCACAGCCGTTTTCAGATAGCCCTCAATGCAAAGGCTCTAGACGCAAATATTGGTGTGAGAGCTAATTCAATCAAGGAAACACTGCATGTTGGTGAAGGGCATATTGAAGAAGGATCAGCCGAGTGGTTCTTGTGGGAGAACAACTCCATTTGGCTCACTAACTTCACACACCATCAGGCTTCCAAGCAGCTCTCAAGGAAACTCAGTTTTCACACTCTATGCTTAGTGCTCTTTGTGTGCCTAGGACTGAAATGAAGCTTGGTCAGCATCCCACACAAACGAATGCTCCACATGCGGGTTTCACATGCCACCAACTCCACATTCACAGGCAACTTCAGCGCCACAGCCGTTTTCAGATAGCCCTCAATGCAAAGGCTCTAGACGCAAATATTGGTGTGAGAGCTAATTCAATCAAGGAAACACTGCATGTTGGTGACGGGCATATTGAAGAAGGATCAGCCGAGTGGTTCTTGTGGGAGAACAACTCCATTTGGCTCACTAACTTCACACACCATCAGGCTTCCAAGCAGCTCTCAAGGAAACTCAGTTTTCACACTCTATGCTTAGTGCCCTTTGAGTGCATTATCTAGGAATGAACCTGGTAGAGCATCCCACACAAACGAATGCTCCACATGCGGGTTTCACATGCCACCAACTCCACATTCACAGGCAACTTCAGCGCCACAGCCGTTTTCAGATAGCCCTCAATGCAAAGGCTCTAGACGCAAATATTGGTGTGAGAGCTAATTCAATCAAGGAAACACTGCATGTTGGTGAAGGGCATATTGAAGAAGGATCAGCCGAGTGGTTCTTGTGGGAGAACAACTCCATTTGGCTCACTAACTTCACACACCATCAGGCTTCCAAGCAGCTCTCAAGGAAACTCAGTTTTCACACTCTATGCTTAGTGCCCTTTGTAAGGCTAGGACTGAAATGAACCTGGTAGAGCATCCCACACAAACGAATGCTCCACATGCGGGTTTCACATGCCACCAACTCCACATTCACAGGCAACTTCAGCGCCACAGCCGTTTTCAGATAGCCCTCAATGCAAAGGCTCTAGACGCAAATATTGGTGTGAGAGCTAATTCAATCAAGGAAACACTGCATGGTGGTGAAGGGCATATTGAAGAAGGATCAGCCGAGTGGTTCTTGTGGGAGAACAACTCCATTTGGCTCACTAACTTCACACACCATCAGGCTTCCAAGCAGCTCTCAAGGAAACTCAGTTTTCACACTCTATGCTTAGTGCCCTTTGTAAGGCTAGGACTGAAATGAACCTGGTAGAGCATCCCACACAAACGCATGCTCCACATGCGGGTTTCACATGCCACCAACTCCACATTCACAGGCAACTTCAGCGCCACAGCCGTTTTCAGATAGCCCTCAATGCAAAGGCTCTAGACGCAAATATTGGTGTGAGAGCTAATTCAATCAAGGAAACACTGCATGTTGGTGAAGGGCGTATTGAAGAAGGATCAGCCGAGTGGTTCTTGTGGGAGAACAACTCCATTTGGCTCACTAACTTCACACACCATCAGGCTTCCAAGCAGCTCTCAAGGAAACTCAGTTTTCACACTCTATGCTTAGTGCCCTTTGTATGGATAGGACTGAAATGAACCTGGTAGAGCATCCCACACAAACGAATGCTCCACATGCGGGTTTCACATGCCACCAACTCCACATTCACAGGCAACTTCAGCGCCACAGCCGTTTTCAGATAGCCCTCAATGCAAAGGCTCTAGACGCAAATATTGGTGTGAGAGCTAATTCAATCAAGGAAACACTGCATGTTGGTGAAGGGCATATTGAAGAAGGATCAGCCGAGTGGTTCTTGTGGGAGAACAACTCCATTTGGCTCACTAACTTCACACACCATCAGGCTTCCAAGCAGCTCTCAAGGAAACTCAGTTTTCACACTCTATGCTTAGTGCCGTTTGAATGCATTATCTAGGAATGAACCTGGTAGAGCATCCCACAGAAACGAATGCTCCACATGCGGGTTTCACATGCCACCAACTCCACATTCACAGGCAACTTCAGCGCCACAGCCGTTTTCAGATAGCCCTCAATGCAAAGGCTCTAGACGCAAATATTGGTGTGAGAGCTAATTCAATCAAGGAAACACTGCATGTTGGTGAAGGGCATATTGAAGAAGGATCAGCCGAGTGGTTCTTGTGGGAGAACAACTCCATTTGGCTCACTAACTTCACACACCATCAGGCTTCCAAGCAGCTCTCAAGGAAACTCAGTTTTCACACTCTATGCTTAGTGCTCTTTGTGTGCCTAGGACTGAAATGAAGCTTGGTCAGCATCCCACACAAACGAATGCTCCACATGCGGGTTTCACATGCCACCAACTCCACATTCACAGGCAACTTCAGCGACACAGCCGTTTTCAGATAGCCCTCAATGCAAAGGCTCTAGACGCAAATATTGGTGTGAGAGCTAATTCAATCAAGGAAACACTGCATGTTGGTGAAGGGCATATTGAAGAAGGATCAGCCGAGTGGTTCTTGTGGGAGAACAACTCCATTTGGCTCAGTAACTTCACACACCATCAGGCTTCCAAGCAGCTCTCAAGGAAACTCAGTTTTCACACTCTATGCTTAGTGCCGTTTGAATGCATTATCTAGGAATGAACCTGGTAGAGCATCCCACACAAACGAATGCTCCACTTGCGGGTTTCACATGCCACCAACTCCACATTCACAGGCAACTTCAGCGCCACAGCCGTTTTCAGATAGCCCTCAATGCAAAGGCTCTAGACGCAAATATTGGTGTGAGAGCTAATTCAATCAAGGAAACACTGCATGTTGGTGAAGGGCATATTGAAGAAGGATCAGCCGAGTGGTTCTTGTGGGAGAACAACTCCATTTGGCTCACTAACTTCACACACCATCAGGCTTCCAAGCAGCTCTCAAGGAAACTCAGTTTTCACACTCTATGCTTAGTGCCCTTTGTAAGGCTAGGACTGAAATGAACCTGGTAGAGCATCCCACACAAACGCATGCTCCACATGCGGGTTTCACATGCCACCAACTCCACATTCACAGGCAACTTCAGCGCCACAGCCGTTTTCAGATAGCCCTCAATGCAAAGGCTCTAGACGCAAATATTGGTGTGAGAGCTAATTCAATCAAGGAAACACTGCATGTTGGTGAAGGGCATATTGAAGAAGGATCAGCCGAGTGGTTCTTGTGGGAGAACAACTCCATTTGGCTCACTAACTTCACACACCATCAGGCTTCCAAGCAGCTCTCAAGGAAACTCAGTTTTCACACTCTATGCTTAGTGCCCTTTGTATGGCTAGGACTGAAATGAACCTGGTAGAGCATCCCACACAAACGAATGCTCCACATGCGGGTTTCACATGCCACCAACTCCACATTCACAGGCAACTTCAGCGCCACAGCCGTTTTCAGATAGCCCTCAATGCAAAGGCTCTAGACGCAAATATTGGTGTGAGAGCTAATTCAATCAAGGAAACACTGCATGTTGGTGAAGGGCATATTGAAGAAGGATCAGCCGAGTGGTTCTTGTGGGAGAACAACTCCATTTGGCTCACTAACTTCACACACCATCAGGCTTCCAAGCAGCTCTCAAGGAAACTCAGTTTTCACACTCTATGCTTAGTGCTCTTTGTGTGCCTAGGACTGAAATGAAGCTTGGTCAGCATCCCACACAAACGAATGCTCCACATGCGGGTTTCACATGCCACCAACTCCACATTCACAGGCAACTTCAGCGCCACAGCCGTTTTCAGATAGCCCTCAATGCAAAGGCTCTAGACGCAAATATTGGTGTGAGAGCTAATTCAATCAAGGAAACACTGCATGTTGGTGAAGGGCATATTGAAGAAGGATCAGCCGAGTGGTTCTTGTGGGAGAACAACTCCATTTGGCTCACTAACTTCACACACCATCAGGCTTCCAAGCAGCTCTCAAGGAAACTCAGTTTTCACACTCTATGCTTAGTGCCCTTTGTAAGGCTAGGACTGAAATGAACCTGGTAGAGCATCCCACACAAACGCATGCTCCACATGCGGGTTTCACATGCCACCAACTCCACATTCACAGGCAACTTCAGCGCCACAGCCGTTTTCAGATAGCCCTCAATGCAAAGGCTCTAGACGCAAATATTGGTGTGAGAGCTAATTCAATCAAGGAAACACTGCATGTTGGTGAAGGGCATATTGAAGAAGGATCAGCCGAGTGGTTCTTGTGGGAGAACAACTCCATTTGGCTCACTAACTTCACACACCATCAGGCTTCCAAGCAGCTCTCAAGGAAACTCAGTTTTCACACTCTATGCTTAGTGCCCTTTGTATGGCTAGGACTGAAATGAACCTGGTAGAGCATCCCACACAAACGAATGCTCCACATGCGGGTTTCACATGCCACCAACTCCACATTCACAGGCAACTTCAGCGCCACAGCCGTTTTCAGATAGCCCTCAATGCAAAGGCTCTAGACGCAAATATTGGTGTGAGAGCTAATTCAATCAAGGAAACACTGCATGTTGGTGAAGGGCATATTGAAGAAGGATCAGCCGAGTGGTTCTTGTGGGAGAACAACTCCATTTGGCTCACTAACTTCACACACCATCAGGCTTCCAAGCAGCTCTCAAGGAAACTCAGTTTTCACACTCTATGCTTAGTGCCGTTTGAATGCATTATCTAGGAATGAACCTGGTAGAGCATCCCACACAAACGAATGCTCCACTTGCGGGTTTCACATGCCACCAACTCCACATTCACAGGCAACTTCAGCGCCACAGCCGTTTTCAGATAGCCCTCAATGCAAAGGCTCTAGACGCAAATATTGGTGTGAGAGCTAATTCAATCAAGGAAACACTGCATGTTGGTGAAGGGCATATTGAAGAAGGATCAGCCGAGTGGTTCTTGTGGGAGAACAACTCCATTTGGCTCACTAACTTCACACACCATCAGGCTTCCAAGCAGCTCTCAAGGAAACTCAGTTTTCACACTCTATGCTTAGTGCCCTTTGTAAGGCTAGGACTGAAATGAACCTGGTAGAGCATCCCACACAAACGCATGCTCCACATGCGGGTTTCACATGCCACCAACTCCACATTCACAGGCAACTTCAGCGCCACAGCCGTTTTCAGATAGCCCTCAATGCAAAGGCTCTAGACGCAAATATTGGTGTGAGAGCTAATTCAATCAAGGAAACACTGCATGTTGGTGAAGGGCATATTGAAGAAGGATCAGCCGAGTGGTTCTTGTGGGAGAACAACTCCATTTGGCTCACTAACTTCACACACCATCAGGCTTCCAAGCAGCTCTCAAGGAAACTCAGTTTTCACACTCTATGCTTAGTGCCCTTTGTAAGGCTAGGACTGAAATGAACCTGGTAGAGCATCCCACACAAACGCATGCTCCACATGCGGGTTTCACATGCCACCAACTCCACATTCACAGGCAACTTCAGCGCCACAGCCGTTTTCAGATAGCCCTCAATGCAAAGGCTCTAGACGCAAATATTGGTGTGAGAGCTAATTCAATCAAGGAAACACTGCATGTTGGTGAAGGGCATATTGAAGAAGGATCAGCCGAGTGGTTCTTGTGGGAGAACAACTCCATTTGGCTCACTAACTTCACACACCATCAGGCTTCCAAGCAGCTCTCAAGGAAACTCAGTTTTCACACTCTATGCTTAGTGCTCTTTGAGTGCCTAGGACTGAAGTGAAGCTTGGTCAGCATCCCACACAAACGAATGCTCCACATGCGGGTTTCACATGCCACCAACTCCACATTCACAGGCAACTTCAGCGCCACAGCCGTTTTCAGATAGCCCTCAATGCAAAGGCTCTAGACGCAAATATTGGTGTGAGAGCTAATTCAATCAAGGAAACACTGCATGTTGGTGAAGGGCATATTGAAGAAGGATCAGCCGAGTGGTTCTTGTGGGAGAACAACTCCATTTGGCTCACTAACTTCACACACCATCAGGCTTCCAAGCAGCTCTCAAGGAAACTCAGTTTTCACACTCTATGCTTAGTGCCGTTTGAATGCATTATCTAGGAATGAACCTGGTAGAGCATCCCACAGAAACGAATGCTCCACATGCGGGTTTCACATGCCACCAACTCCACATTCACAGGCAACTTCAGCGCCACAGCCGTTTTCAGATAGCCCTCAATGCAAAGGCTCTAGACGCAAATATTGGTGTGAGAGCTAATTCAATCAAGGAAACACTGCATGTTGGTGAAGGGCATATTGAAGAAGGATCAGCCGAGTGGTTCTTGTGGGAGAACAACTCCATTTGGCTCACTAACTTCACACACCATCAGGCTTCCAAGCAGCTCTCAAGGAAACTCAGTTTTCACACTCTATGCTTAGTGCTCTTTGTGTGCCTAGGACTGAAATGAAGCTTGGTCAGCATCCCACACAAACGAATGCTCCACATGCGGGTTTCACATGCCACCAACTCCACATTCACAGGCAACTTCAGCGACACAGCCGTTTTCAGATAGCCCTCAATGCAAAGGCTCTAGACGCAAATATTGGTGTGAGAGCTAATTCAATCAAGGAAACACTGCATGTTGGTGAAGGGCATATTGAAGAAGGATCAGCCGAGTGGTTCTTGTGGGAGAACAACTCCATTTGGCTCACTAACTTCACACACCATCAGGCTTCCAAGCAGCTCTCAAGGAAACTCAGTTTTCACACTCTATGCTTAGTGCCGTTTGAATGCATTATCTAGGAATGAACCTGGTAGAGCATCCCACACAAACGAATGCTCCACTTGCGGGTTTCACATGCCACCAACTCCACATTCACAGGCAACTTCAGCGCCACAGCCGTTTTCAGATAGCCCTCAATGCAAAGGCTCTAGACGCAAATATTGGTGTGAGAGCTAATTCAATCAAGGAAACACTGCATGTTGGTGAAGGGCATATTGAAGAAGGATCAGCCGAGTGGTTCTTGTGGGAGAACAACTCCATTTGGCTCACTAACTTCACACACCATCAGGCTTCCAAGCAGCTCTCAAGGAAACTCAGTTTTCACACTCTATGCTTAGTGCCCTTTGTAAGGCTAGGACTGAAATGAACCTGGTAGAGCATCCCACACAAACGCATGCTCCACATGCGGGTTTCACATGCCACCAACTCCACATTCACAGGCAACTTCAGCGCCACAGCCGTTTTCAGATAGCCCTCAATGCAAAGGCTCTAGACGCAAATATTGGTGTGAGAGCTAATTCAATCAAGGAAACACTGCATGTTGGTGAAGGGCATATTGAAGAAGGATCAGCCGAGTGGTTCTTGTGGGAGAACAACTCCATTTGGCTCACTAACTTCACACACCATCAGGCTTCCAAGCAGCTCTCAAGGAAACTCAGTTTTCACACTCTATGCTTAGTGCCCTTTGTAAGGCTAGGACTGAAATGAACCTGGTAGAGCATCCCACACAAACGCATGCTCCACATGCGGGTTTCACATGCCACCAACTCCACATTCACAGGCAACTTCAGCGCCACAGCCGTTTTCAGATAGCCCTCAATGCAAAGGCTCTAGACGCAAATATTGGTGTGAGAGCTAATTCAATCAAGGAAACACTGCATGTTGGTGAAGGGCATATTGAAGAAGGATCAGGCGAGTGGTTCTTGTGGGAGAACAACTCCATTTGGCTCACTAACTTCACACACCATCAGGCTTCCAAGCAGCTCTCAAGGAAACTCAGTTTTCACACTCTATGCTTAGTGCCCTTTGTAAGGCTAGGACTGAAATGAACCTGGTAGAGCATCCCACACAAACGCATGCTCCACATGCGGGTTTCACATGCCACCAACTCCACATTCACAGGCAACTTCAGCGCCACAGCCGTTTTCAGATAGCCCTCAATGCAAAGGCTCTAGACGCAAATATTGGTGTGAGAGCTAATTCAATCAAGGAAACACTGCATGTTGGTGAAGGGCATATTGAAGAAGGATCAGCCGAGTGGTTCTTGTGGGAGAACAACTCCATTTGGCTCACTAACTTCACACACCATCAGGCTTCCAAGCAGCTCTCAAGGAAACTCAGTTTTCACACTCTATGCTTAGTGCCGTTTGAATGCATTATCTAGGAATGAACCTGGTAGAGCATCCCACACAAACGAATGCTCCACATGCGGGTTTCACATGCCACCAACTCCACATTCACAGGCAACTTCAGCGCCACAGCCGTTTTCAGATAGCCCTCAATGCAAAGGCTCTAGACGCAAATATTGGTGTGAGAGCTAATTCAATCAAGGAAACACTGCATGTTGGTGAAGGGCATATTGAAGAAGGATCAGCCGAGTGGTTCTTGTGGGAGAACAACTCCATTTGGCTCACTAACTTCACACACCATCAGGCTTCCAAGCAGCTCTCAAGGAAACTCAGTTTTCACACTCTATGCTTAGTGCCCTTTGTAAGGCTAGGACTGAAATGAACCTGGTAGAGCATCCCACACAAACGAATGCTCCACATGCGGGTTTCACATGCCACCAACTCCACATTCACAGGCAACTTCAGCGCCACAGCCGTTTTCAGATAGCCCTCAATGCAAAGGCTCTAGACGCAAATATTGGTGTGAGAGCTAATTCAATCAAGGAAACACTGCATGTTGGTGAAGGGCATATTGAAGAAGGATCAGCCGAGTGGTTCTTGTGGGAGAACAACTCCATTTGGCTCACTAACTTCACACACCATCAGGCTTCCAAGCAGCTCTCAAGGAAACTCAGTTTTCAGCCTCTATGCTTAGTGCCCTTTGTAAGGCTAGGACTGAAATGAACCTGGTAGAGCATCCCACACAAAGGCATGCTCCACATGCGGGTTTCACATGCCACCAACTCCACATTCACAGGCAACTTCAGCGCCACAGCCGTTTTCAGATAGCCCTCAATGCAAAGGCTCTAGACGCAAATATTGGTGTGAGAGCTAATTCAATCAAGGAAACACTGCATGTTGGTGAAGGGCATATTGAAGAAGGATCAGCCGAGTGGTTCTTGTGGGAGAACAACTCCATTTGGCTCACTAACTTCACACACCATCAGGCTTCCAAGCAGCTCTCAAGGAAACTCAGTTTTCACACTCTATGCTTAGTGCCGTTTGAATGCATTATCTAGGAATGAACCTGGTAGAGCATCCCACACAAACGAATGCTCCACATGCGGGTTTCACATGCCACCAACTCCACATTCACAGGCAACTTCAGCGCCACAGCCGTTTTCAGATAGCCCTCAATGCAAAGGCTCTAGACGCAAATATTGGTGTGAGAGCTAATTCAATCAAGGAAACACTGCATGGTGGTGAAGGGCATATTGAAGAAGGATCAGCCGAGTGGTTCTTGTGGGAGAACAACTCCATTTGGCTCACTAACTTCACACACCATCAGGCTTCCAAGCAGCTCTCAAGGAAACTCAGTTTTCACACTCTATGCTTAGTGCCCTTTGTAAGGCTAGGACTGAAATGAACCTGGTAGAGCATCCCACACAAACGCATGCTCCACATGCGGGTTTCACATGCCACCAACTCCACATTCACAGGCAACTTCAGCGCCACAGCCGTTTTCAGATAGCCCTCAATGCAAAGGCTCTAGACGCAAATATTGGTGTGAGAGCTAATTCAATCAAGGAAACACTGCATGGTGGTGAAGGGCATATTGAAGAAGGATCAGCCGAGTGGTTCTTGTGGGAGAACAACTCCATTTGGCTCACTAACTTCACACACCATCAGGCTTCCAAGCAGCTCTCAAGGAAACTCAGTTTTCACACTCTATGCTTAGTGCCCTTTGTAAGGCTAGGACTGAAATGAACCTGGTAGAGCATCCCACACAAACGCATGCTCCACATGCGGGTTTCACATGCCACCAACTCCACATTCACAGGCAAATTCAGCGCCACAGCCGTTTTCAGATAGCCCTCAATGCAAAGGCTCTAGACGCAAATATTGGTGTGAGAGCTAATTCAATCAAGGAAACACTGCATGTTGGTGAAGGGCATATTGAAGAAGGATCAGCCGAGTGGTTCTTGTGGAGAACAACTCCATTTGGCTCACTAACTTCACACACCATCAGGCTTCCAAGCACCTCTCAAGGAAACTCAGTTTTCACACTCTATGCTTAGTGCCCTTTGTAAGGCTAGGACGGAAATGAACCTGGTAGAGCATCCCACACAAACGAATGCTCCACATGCGGGTTTCACATGCCACCAACTCCACATTCACAGGCAACTTCAGCGCCACAGCCGTTTTCAGATAGCCCTCAATGCAAAGGCTCTAGACGCAAATATTGGTGTGAGAGCAAATTCAATCAAGGAAACACTGCATGTTGGTGAAGGGCATATTGAAGAAGGATCAGCCGAGTGGTTCTTGTGGGAGAACAACTCCATTTGGCTCACTAACTTCACACACCATCAGGCTTCCAAGCAGCTCTCAAGGAAACTCAGTTTTCACACTCTATGCTTAGTGCCCTTTGTATGGCTAGGACTGAAATGAACCTGGTAGAGCATCCCACACAAACGCATGCTCCACATGCGGGTTTCACATGCCACCAACTCCACATTCACAGGCAACTTCAGCGCCACAGCCGTTTTCAGATAGCCCTCAATGCAAAGGCTCTAGACGCAAATATTGGTGTGAGAGCTAATTCAATCAAGGAAACACTGCATGTTGGTGAAGGGCATATTGAAGAAGGATCAGCCGAGTGGTTCTTGTGGGAGAACAACTCCATTTGGCTCACTAACTTCACACACCATCAGGCTTCCAAGCAGCTCTCAAGGAAACTCAGTTTTCACACTCTATGTTTAGTGCCCTTTGAGTGCATTATCTAGGAATGAACCTGGTAGAGCATCCCACACAAACGAATGCTCCACATGCGGGTTTCACATGCCACCAACTCCACATTCACAGGCAACTTCAGCGCCACAGCCGTTTTCAGATAGCCCTCAATGCAAAGGCTCTAGACGCAAATATTGGTGTGAGAGCTAATTCAATCAAGGAAACACTGCATGTTGGTGAAGGGCATATTGAAGAAGGATCAGCCGAGTGGTTCTTGTGGGAGAACAACTCCATTTGGCTCACTAACTTCACACACCATCAGGCTTCCAAGCAGCTCTCAAGGAAACTCAGTTTTCACACTCTATGCTTAGTGCCCTTTGTATGGCTAGGACTGAAATGAACCTGGTAGAGCATCCCACACAAACGAATGCTCCACATGCGGGTTTCACATGCCACCAACTCCACATTCACAGGCAACTTCAGCGCCACAGCCGTTTTCAGATAGCCCTCAATGCAAAGGCTCTAGACGCAAATATTGGTGTGAGAGCTAATTCAATCAAGGAAACACTGCATGTTGGTGAAGGGCATATTGAAGAAGGATCAGCCGAGTGGTTCTTGTGGGAGAACAACTCCATTTGGCTCACTAACTTCACACACCATCAGGCTTCCAAGCAGCTCTCAAGGAAACTCAGTTTTCACACTCTATGTTTAGTGCCCTTTGTATGGCTAGGACTGAAATGAACCTGATAGAGTATCCCACACAAACGAATGCTCCACATGCAGGTTTCACATGCCACCAACTCCACATTCACAGGCAACTTCAGCGCCACAGCCGTTTTCAGATAGCCCTCAATGCAAAGGCTCTAGACGCAAATATTGGTGTGAGAGCTAATTCAATCAAGGAAACACTGCATGTTGGTGAAGGGCATATTGAAGAAGGATCAGCCGAGTGGTTCTTGTGGGAGAACAACTCCATTTGGCTCACTAACTTCACACACCATCAGGCTTCCAAGCAGCTCTCAAGGAAACTCAGTTTTCACACTCTATGCTTAGTGCTCTTTGTGTGCCTAGGACTGAAATGAAGCTTGGTCAGCATCCCACACAAACGAATGCTCCACATGCGGGTTTCACATGCCACCAACTCCACATTCTCAGGCAACTTCAGCGCCACAGCCGTTTTCAGATAGCCCTCAATGCAAAGGCTCTAGACGCAAATATTGGTGTGAGAGCTAATTCAATCAAGGAAACACTGCATGTTGGTGAAGGGCATATTGAAGAAGGATCAGCCGAGTGGTTCTTGTGGGAGAACAACTCCATTTGGCTCACTAACTTCACACACCATCAGGCTTCCAAGCAGCTCTCAAGGAAACTCAGTTTTCACACTCTATGCTTAGTGCCGTTTGAATGCATTATCTAGGAATGAACCTGGTAGAGCATCCCACACAAACGAATGCTCCACATGCGGGTTTCACATGCCACCAACTCCACATTCACAGGCAACTTCAGCGCCACAGCCATTTTCAGATAGCCCTCAATGCAAAGGCTCTAGACGCAAATATTGGTGTGAGAGCTAATTCAATCAAGGAAACACTGCATGGTGGTGAAGGGCATATTGAAGAAGGATCAGCCGAGTGGTTCTTGTGGGAGAACAACTCCATTTGGCTCACTAACTTCACACACCATCAGGCTTCCAAGCAGCTCTCAAGGAAACTCAGTTTTCACACTCTATGCTTAGTGCCCTTTGTAAGGCTAGGACTGAAATGAACCTGGTAGAGCATCCCACACAAACGCATGCTCCACATGCGGGTTTCACATGCCACCAACTCCACATTCACAGGCAACTTCAGCGCCACAGCCATTTTCAGATAGCCTTCAATGCAAAGGCTCTAGACGCAAATATTGGTGTGAGAGCTAATTCAATCAAGGAAACACTGCATGTTGGTGAAGGGCATATTGAAGAAGGATCAGCCGAGTGGTTCTTGTGGGAGAACAACTCCATTTGGCTCACTAACTTCACACACCATCAGGCTTCCAAGCAGCTCTCAAGGAAACTCAGTTTTCACACTCTATGCTTAGTGCCCTTTGTATGGCTAGGACTGAAATGAACCTGGTAGAGCATCCCACACAAACGAATGCTCCACATGCGGGTTTCACATGCCACCAACTCCACATTCACAGGCAACTTCAGCGCCACAGCCGTTTTCAGATAGCCCTCAATGCAAAGGCTCTAGACGCAAATATTGGTGTGAGAGCTAATTCAATCAAGGAAACACTGCATGTA
>NW_026698023.1:0-25767 GCF_030435755.1 Ochotona princeps
TATGCAGTGTTTCCTTGATTGAATTAGCTCTCACACCAATATTTGCGTCTAGAGCCTTTGCATTGAGGGCTATCTGAAAACGGCTGTGGCGCTGAAGTTGCCTGTCAATGTTGAGTTGGTGGCATGTGAAATCCGCATGTGGAGCATTCGTTTGTGTGGGATGCTCTCCAAGCTTCATTTCAGTCAAAGGCACACAAAGAGCACTAAGCATAGAGTGTGAAAACTGAGTTTCCTTGAGAGCTGCTTGGAAGCCTGATGGTGTGTGAAGTTAGTGAGCCAAATGGAGTTGTTCTCCCACAAGAACCACTCGGCTGATTCTTCTTCAATATGCCATTAACCAACATGCAGTGTTTCCTTGATTGAATTAGCTCTCACACCAATATTTGCGTCTAGAGCCTTTGCATTGAGGGCTATCTGAAAACGGCTGTGGCGCTGAAGTTGCCTGTGAATGTGGAGTTGGTGGCATGTGAAACCCGCATGTGGAGCATTCGTTTGTGTGGGATGCTCTACCAGGTTCATTTCAGTCCTAGGCACTCAAAGGGCACTAAGCATAGAGTGTGAAAACTGAGTTTCCTTGAGAGCTGCTTGGAAGCCTGATGGTGTGTGAAGTTAGTGAGCCAAATGGAGTTGTTCTCCCACAAGAACCACTTGGCTGATCCTTCTTCAATATGCCCTTCACCAACATGCAGTGTTTCCTTGATTGAATTAGCTCTCACACCAATATTTGCGTCTAGAGCCTTTGCATTGAGGGCTATCTGAAAACGGCTGTGGCGCTGAAGTTGCCTGTGAATGTGGAGTTGGTGGCATGTGAAACCCGCATGTGGAGCATTCGTTTATGTGGGATGCTCTCCAAGCTTCATTTCAGTCCTAGGCACTCAAAGGGCACTAAGCATAGAGTGTGAAAACTGAGTTTCCTTGAGAGCTGCTTGGAAGCCTGATGATGTGTGAAGTTAGTGAGCCAAATGGAGTTGTTCTCCCACAAGAACCACTCGGCTGATCCTTCTTCAATATGCCCTTCACCAACATGCAGTGTTTCCTTGATTGAATTAGCTCTAACACCAATATTTGCGTCTAGAGCCTTTGCATTGAGGGCTATCTGAAAACGGCTGTGGCGCTGAAGTTGCCTGTGAATGTGGAGTTGGTGGCATGTGAAACCCGCATGTGGAGCATTCGTTTGTGTTGGATGCGCTCCAAGCTTCATTTCAGTCCTAGCCATACAAAGGGCACTAAGCATAGAGTGTGAAAACTGAGTTTCCTTGAGAGCTGCTTGGAAGCCTGATGGTGTGTGAAGTTAGTGAGCCAAATGGAGTTGTTCTCCCACAAGAACCACTCGGCTGATCCTTCTTCAATATGCCATTCACCAACATGCAGTGTTTCCTTGATTGAATTAGCTCTCAAACCAATATTTGCGTCTAGAGCCTTTGCATTGAGGGCTATCTGAAAACGGCTGTGGCGCTGAAGTTGCCTGTGAATGTGGAGTTGGTGGCATGTGAAACCCGCATGTGGAGCATTCGTTTATGTGGGATGCTCTCCCAGCTTCATTTCAGTCCTAGGCACTCAAAGGGCACTAAGCATAGAGTGTGAAAACTGAGTTTCCTTGAGAGCTGCTTGGAAGCCTGATGGTGTGTGAAGTTAGTGAGCCAAATGGAGTTGTTCTCCCACAAGAACCACTCGGCTGATCCTTCTTCAATATGCCCTTCACCAACATGCAGTGTTTCCTTGATTGAATTAGCTCTCACACCAATATTTGCGTCTAGAGCCTTTGCATTGAGGGCTATCTGAAAATGGCTGTGGCGCTGAAGTTGCCTGTGAATGTGGAGTTGGTGGCATGTGAAACCCGCATGTGGAGCATTCGTTTATGTGGGATGCTCTCCAAGCTTCATTTCAGTCCTAGGCACTCAAAGTGCATTAAGCATAGAGTGTGAAAACTGAGTTTCCTTGAGAGCTGCTTGGAAGCCTGATGGTGTGTGAAGTTAGTGAGCCAAATGGAGTTGTTCTCCCACAAGAACCACTCGGCTGATCCTTCTTCAATATGCCCTTCACCAACATGCAGTGTTTCCTTGATTGAATTAGCTCTCACACCAATATTTGCGTCTAGAGCCTTTGCATTGAGGGCTATCTGAAAACGGCTGTGGCGCTGAAGTTGCCTGTGAATGTGGAGTTGGTGGCATGTGAAACCCGCATGTGGAGCATTCGTTTATGTGGGATGCTCTCCCAGCTTCATTTCAGTCCTAGGCACTCAAAGGGCACTAAGCATAGAGTGTGAAAACTGAGTTTCCTTGAGAGCTGCTTGGAAGCCTGATGGTGTGTGAAGTTAGTGAGCCAAATGGAGTTGTTCTCCCACAAGAACCACTCGGCTGATCCTTCTTCAATATGCCCTTCACCAACATGCAGTGTTTCCTTGATTGAATTAGCTCTCACACCAATATTTGCGTCTAGAGCCTTTGCATTGAGGGCTATCTGAAAACGGCTGTGGCGCTGAAGTTGCCTGTGAATGTGGAGTTGGTGGCATGTGAAACCCGCATGTGGAGCATTCGTTTGTGTGGGATGCTGACCAAGCTTCATTTCAGTCCTAGGCACACAAAGAGCACTCAGCATAGAGTGTGAAAACTGAGTTTCCTTGAGAGCTGCTTGGAAGCCTGATGGTGTGTGAAGTTAGTGAGCCAACTGGAGTTGTTCTCCCACAAGAACCACTCGGCTGATCCTTCTTCAATATGCCCTTCACCAACATGCAGTGCTTCCTTGATTGAATTAGCTCTCACACCAATATTGGCGTCTAGAGCCTTTGCATTGAGGGCTATCTGAAAACGGCTGTGGCGCTGAAGTTGCCTGTGAATGTGGAGTTGGTGGCATGTGAAACCCGCATGTGGAGCATTCGTTTGTGTGGGATGCTCTCCAAGCTTCATTTCAGTCCTAGGCACTCAAAGGGCACTAAGCATAGAGTGTGAAAACTGAGTTTCCTTGAGAGCTGCTTGGAAGCCTGATGATGTGTGAAGTTAGTGAGCCAAATGGAGTTGTTCTCCCACAAGAACCACTCGGCTGATCCTTCTTCAATATGCCCTTCACCAACATGCAGTGTTTCCTTGATTGAATTAGCTCTCACACCAATATTTGCGTCTAGAGCCTTTGCATTGAGGGCTATCTGAAAATGGCTGTGGCGCTGAAGTTGCCTGTGAATGTGGAGTTGGTGGCATGTGAAACCCGCATGTGGAGCATTCGTTTGTGTGGGATGCTCTCCAAGCTTCATTTCAGTCCTAGGCACTCAAAGGGCACTAAGCATAGAGTGTGAAAACTGAGTTTCCTTGAGAGCTGCTTGGAAGCCTGATGATGTGTGAAGTTAGTGAGCCAAATGGAGTTGTTCTCCCACAAGAACCACTCGGCTGATCCTTCTTCAATATGCCCTTCACCAACATGCAGTGTTTCCTTGATTGAATTAGCTCTCACACCAATATTTGCGTCTAGAGCCTTTGCATTGAGGGCTATCTGAAAATGGCTGTGGCGCTGAAGTTGCCTGTGAATGTGGAGTTGGTGGCATGTGAAACCCGCATGTGGAGCATTCGTTTGTGTGGGATGCTCTCCAAGCTTCATTTCAGTCCTAGCCATACAAAGGGCACTAAGCATAGAGTGTGAAAACTGAGTTTCCTTGAGAGCTGCTTGGAAGCCTGATGGTGTGTGAAGTTAGTGAGCCAAATGGAGTTGTTCTCCCACAAGAACCACTCGGCTGATCCTTCTTCAATATTCCCTTCACCAACATGCAGTGTTTCCTTGATTGAATTAGCTCTCACACCAATATTTGCGTCTAGAGCCTTTGCATTGAGGGCTATCTGAAAATGGCTGTGGCGCTGAAGTTGCCTGTGAATGTGGAGTTGGTGGCATGTGAAACCCGCATGTGGAGCATTCGTTTATGTGGGATGCTCTCCCAGCTTCATTTCAGTCCTAGACACTCAAAGGGCACTAAGCATAGAGTGTGAAAACTGAGTTTCCTTGAGAGCTGCTTGGAAGCCTGATGGTGTGTGAAGTTAGTGAGCCAAATGGAGTTGTTCTCCCACAAGAACCACTCGGCTGATTCTTCTTCAATATGCCCTTCACCAACATGCAGTGTTTCCTTGATTGAATTAGCTCTCACACCAATATTTGCGTCTAGAGCCTTTGCATTGAGGGCTATCTGAAAATGGCTGTGGCGCTGAAGTTGCCTGTGAATGTGGAGTTGGTGGCATGTGAAACCCGCATGTGGAGCATTCGTTTGTGTTGGATGCTCTCCAAGCTTCATTTCAGTCCTAGGCACTCAAAGGGCACTAAGCATAGAGTGTGAAAACTGAGTTTCCTTGAGAGCTGCTTGGAAGCCTGATGGTGTGTGAAGTTAGTGAGCCAAATGGAGTTGTTCTCCCACAAGAACCACTCGGCTGATCCTTCTTCAATATGCCCTTCACCAACATGCAGTGTTTCCTTGATTGAATTAGCTCTCACACCAATATTTGCGTCTAGAGCCTTTGCATTGAGGGCTATCTGAAAACGGCTGTGGCGCTGAAGTTGCCTGTGAATGTGGAGTTGGTGGCATGTGAAACCCGCATGTGGAGCATTCGTTTATGTGGGATGCTCTCCCAGCTTCATTTCAGTCCTAGGCACTCAAAGGGCACTAAGCATAGAGTGTGAAAACTGAGTTTCCTTGAGAGCTGCTTGGAAGCCTGATGGTGTGTGAAGTTAGTGAGCCAAATGGAGTTGTTCTCCCACAAGAACCACTCGGCTGATCCTTCTTCAATATGCCCTTCACCAACATGCAGTGTTTCCTTGATTGAATTAGCTCTCACACCAATATTTGCGTCTAGAGCCTTTGCATTGAGGGCTATCTGAAAACGGCTGTGGCGCTGAAGTTGCCTGTGAATGTGGAGTTGGTGGCATGTGAAACCCGCATGTGGAGCATTCGTTTGTGTGGGATGCTGACCAAGCTTCATTTCAGTCCTAGGCACACAAAGAGCACTCAGCATAGAGTGTGAAAACTGAGTTTCCTTGAGAGCTGCTTGGAAGCCTGATGGTGTGTGAAGTTAGTGAGCCAACTGGAGTTGTTCTCCCACAAGAACCACTCGGCTGATCCTTCTTCAATATGCCCTTCACCAACATGCAGTGCTTCCTTGATTGAATTAGCTCTCACACCAATATTGGCGTCTAGAGCCTTTGCATTGAGGGCTATCTGAAAACGGCTGTGGCGCTGAAGTTGCCTGTGAATGTGGAGTTGGTGGCATGTGAAACCCGCATGTGGAGCATTCGTTTGTGTGGGATGCTCTCCAAGCTTCATTTCAGTCCTAGGCACTCAAAGGGCACTAAGCATAGAGTGTGAAAACTGAGTTTCCTTGAGAGCTGCTTGGAAGCCTGATGATGTGTGAAGTTAGTGAGCCAAATGGAGTTGTTCTCCCACAAGAACCACTCGGCTGATCCTTCTTCAATATGCCCTTCACCAACATGCAGTGTTTCCTTGATTGAATTAGCTCTCACACCAATATTTGCGTCTAGAGCCTTTGCATTGAGGGCTATCTGAAAATGGCTGTGGCGCTGAAGTTGCCTGTGAATGTGGAGTTGGTGGCATGTGAAACCCGCATGTGGAGCATTCGTTTGTGTGGGATGCTCTCCAAGCTTCATTTCAGTCCTAGGCACTCAAAGGGCACTAAGCATAGAGTGTGAAAACTGAGTTTCCTTGAGAGCTGCTTGGAAGCCTGATGATGTGTGAAGTTAGTGAGCCAAATGGAGTTGTTCTCCCACAAGAACCACTCGGCTGATCCTTCTTCAATATGCCCTTCACCAACATGCAGTGTTTCCTTGATTGAATTAGCTCTCACACCAATATTTGCGTCTAGAGCCTTTGCATTGAGGGCTATCTGAAAATGGCTGTGGCGCTGAAGTTGCCTGTGAATGTGGAGTTGGTGGCATGTGAAACCCGCATGTGGAGCATTCGTTTGTGTTGGATGCTCTCCAAGCTTCATTTCAGTCCTAGGCCATACAAAGGGCACTAAGCATAGAGTGTGAAAACTGAGTTTCCTTGAGAGCTGCTTGGAAGCCTGATGGTGTGTGAAGTTAGTGAGCCAAATGGAGTTGTTCTCCCACAAGAACCACTCGGCTGATCCTTCTTCAATATTCCCTTCACCAACATGCAGTGTTTCCTTGATTGAATTAGCTCTCACACCAATATTTGCGTCTAGAGCCTTTGCATTGAGGGCTATCTGAAAATGGCTGTGGCGCTGAAGTTGCCTGTGAATGTGGAGTTGGTGGCATGTGAAACCCGCATGTGGAGCATTCGTTTATGTGGGATGCTCTCCCAGCTTCATTTCAGTCCTAGACACTCAAAGGGCACTAAGCATAGAGTGTGAAAACTGAGTTTCCTTGAGAGCTGCTTGGAAGCCTGATGGTGTGTGAAGTTAGTGAGCCAAATGGAGTTGTTCTCCCACAAGAACCACTCGGCTGATTCTTCTTCAATATGCCCTTCACCAACATGCAGTGTTTCCTTGATTGAATTAGCTCTCACACCAATATTTGCGTCTAGAGCCTTTGCATTGAGGGCTATCTGAAAATGGCTGTGGCGCTGAAGTTGCCTGTGAATGTGGAGTTGGTGGCATGTGAAACCCGCATGTGGAGCATTCGTTTGTGTTGGATGCTCTCCAAGCTTCATTTCAGTCCTAGGCACTCAAAGGGCACTAAGCATAGAGTGTGAAAACTGAGTTTCCTTGAGAGCTGCTTGGAAGCCTGATGGTGTGTGAAGTTAGTGAGCCAAATGGAGTTGTTCTCCCACAAGAACCACTCGGCTGATCCTTCTTCAATATGCCCTTCACCAACATGCAGTGTTTCCTTGATTGAATTAGCTCTCACACCAATATTTGCGTCTAGAGCCTTTGCATTGAGGGCTATCTGAAAACGGCTGTGGCGCTGAAGTTGCCTGTGAATGTGGAGTTGGTGGCATGTGAAACCCGCATGTGGAGCATTCGTTTATGTGGGATGCTCTCCCAGCTTCATTGCAGTCCTAGGCACTCAAAGGGCACTAAGCATAGAGTGTGAAAACTGAGTTTCCTTGAGAGCTGCTTGGAAGCCTGATGGTGTGTGAAGTTAGTGAGCCAAATGGAGTTGTTCTCCCACAAGAACCACTCGGCTGATCCTTCTTCAATATGCCCTTCACCAACATGCAGTGTTTCCTTGATTGAATTAGCTCTCACACCAATATTTGCGTCTAGAGCCTTTGCATTGAGGGCTATCTGAAAATGGCTGTGGCGCTGAAGTTGCCTGTGAATGTGGAGTTGGTGGCATGTGAAACCCGCATGTGGAGCATTCGTTTGTGTGGGATGCTCTCCAAGCTTCATTTCAGTCCTAGGCACTCAAAGGGCACTAAGCATAGAGTGTGAAAACTGAGTTTCTTTGAGAGCTGCTTGGAAGCCTGATGGTGTGTGAAGTTAGTGAGCCAAATGGAGTTGTTCTCCCACAAGAACCACTCGGCTGATCCTTCTTCAATATGCCATTCACCAACATGCAGTGTTTCCTTGATTGAATTAGCTCTCACACCAATATTTGCGTCTAGAGCCTTTGCATTGAGGGCTATCTGAAAACAGCTGTGGCGCTGAAGTTGCCTGTGAATGTGGAGTTGGTGGCATGTGAAACCCGCATGTGGAGCATTCGTTTATGTGGGATGCTCTCCCAGCTTCATTTCAGTCCTAGACACTCAAAGGGCACTAAGCATAGAGTGTGAAAACTGAGTTTCCTTGAGAGCTGCTTGGAAGCCTGATGGTGTGTGAAGTTAGTGAGCCAAATGGAGTTGTTCTCCCACAAGAACCACTCGGCTGATCCTTCTTCAATATGCCCTTCACCAACATGCAGTGTTTCCTTGATTGAATTAGCTCTCACACCAATATTTGCGTCTAGAGCCTTTGCATTGAGGGCTATCTGAAAATGGCTGTGGCGCTGAAGTTGCCTGTGAATGTGGAGTTGGTGGCATGTGAAACCCGCATGTGGAGCATTCGTTTGTGTTGGATGCTCTCCAAGCTTCATTTCAGTCCTAGCCATACAAAGGGCACTAAGCATAGAGTGTGAAAACTGAGTTTCCTTGAGAGCTGCTTGGAAGCCTGATGGTGTGTGAAGTTAGTGAGCCAAATGGAGTTGTTCTCCCACAAGAACCACTCGGCTGATGCTTCTTCAATATGCCCTTCACCAACATGCAGTGTTTCCTTGATTGAATTAGCTCTCACACCAATATTTGCGTCTAGAGCCTTTGCATTGAGGGCTATCTGAAAACGACTGTGGCGCTGAAGTTGCCTGTGAATGTGGAGTTGGTTTCATGTGAAACCCGCATGTGGAGCATTCGTTTATGTGGGATGCTCTCCAAGCTTCATTTCAGTCCTAGGCACTCAAAGGGCACTAAGCATAGAGTGTGAAAACTGAGTTTCCTTGAGAGCTGCTTGGAAGCCTGATGGTGTGTGAAGTTAGTGAGCCAAATGGAGTTGTTCTCCCACAAGAACCACTCGGCTGATCCTTCTTCAATATGCCCTTCACCAACATGCAGTGTTTCCTTGATTGAATTAGCTCTCACACCAATATTTGCGTCTAGAGCCTTTGCATTGAGGGCTATCTGAAAACGACTGTGGCGCTGAAGTTGCCTGTGAATGTGGAGTTCTTTTCATGTGAAACCCGCATGTGGAGCATTCGTTTATGTGGGATGCTCTCCAAGCTTCATTTCAGTCCTAGGCACTCAAAGGGCACTAAGCATAGAGTGTGAAAACTGAGTTTCCTTGAGAGCTGCTTGGAAGCCTGATGGTGTGTGAAGTTAGTGAGCCAAATGGAGTTGTTCTCCCACAAGAACCACTCGGCTGATCCTTCTTCAATATGCCCTTAACCAACATGCAGTGTTTCCTTGATTGAATTAGCTCTCACACCAATATTTGCGTCTAGAGCCTTTGCATTGAGGGCTATCTGAAAACGGCTGTGGCGCTGAAGTTGCCTGTGAATGTGGAGTTGGTGGCATGTGAAACCCGCATGTGGAGCATTCGTTTGTGTGGGATGCTCTCCAAGCTTCATTTCAGTCCTAGCCATACAAAGGGCACTAAGCATAGAGTGTGAAAACTGAGTTTCCTTGAGAGCTGCTTGGAAGCCTGATGGTGTGTGAAGTTAGTGAGCCAAATGGAGTTGTTCTCCCACAAGAACCACTCGGCTGATCCTTCTTCAATATGCCCTTCACCAACATGCAGTGTTTCCTTGATTGAATTAGCTCTCACACCAATATTTGCGTCTAGAGCCTTTGCATTGAGGGCTATCTGAAAACGACTGTGGCGCTGAAGTTGCCTGTGAATGTGGAGTTGGTTTCATGTGAAACCCGCATGTGGAGCATTCGTTTATGTGGGATGCTCTCCAAGCTTCATTTCAGTCCTAGGCACTCAAAGGGCACTAAGCATAGAGTGTGAAAACTGAGTTTCCTTGAGAGCTGCTTGGAAGCCTGATGGTGTGTGAAGTTAGTGAGCCAAATGGAGTTGTTCTCCCACAAGAACCACTCGGCTGATTCTTCTTCAATATGCCCTTCACCAACATGCAGTGTTTCCTTGATTGAATTAGCTCTCACACCAATATTTGCGTCTAGAGCCTTTGCATTGAGGGCTATCTGAAAATGGCTGTGGTGCTGAAGTTGCCTGTGAATGTGGAGTTGGTGGCATGTGAAACCCGCATGTGGAGCATTCGTTTGTGTGGGATGCTGACCAAGCTTCATTTCAGTCCTAGGCACAAAAAGAGCACTAAGCATAGAGTGTGAAAACTGAGTTTCCTTGAGAGCTGCTTGGAAGCCTGATGGTGTGTGAAGTTAGTGAGCCAAATGGAGTTGTTCTCCCACAAGAACGACTCGGCTGATCCTTCTTCAATATGCCCTTCACCAACATGCAGTGTTTCCTTGATTGAATTAGCTCTCACACCAATATTTGCATCTAGAGCCTTTGCATTGAGGGCTATCTGAAAACGGCTGTGGCGCTGAAGTTGCCTGTGAATGTGGAGTTGGTGGCATGTGAAACCCGCATGTGGAGCATTCGTTTGTGTGGGATGCTGACCAAGCTTCATTTCAGTCCCAGGCACACAAAGAGCACTAAGCATAGAGTGTGAAAACTGAGTTTCCTTGAGAGCTGCTTGGAAGCCTGATGGTGTGTGAAGTTAGTGAGCCAAATGGAGTTGTTCTCCCACAAGAACCACTCGGCTGATCCTTCTTCAATATGCCCTTAACCAACATGCAGTGTTTCCTTGATTGAATTAGCTCTCACACCAATATTTGCTTCTACAGCCTTTGCATTGAGGGCTATCTGAAAACGGCTGTGGTGCTGAAGTTGCCTGTGAATGTGGAGTTGGTGGCATGTGAAACCCGCATGTGGAGCATTCGTTTGTGTGGGATGCTCTACCAGGTTCATTCCTAGATAATGCACTCAAAGGGCACTAAGCATAGAGTGTGAAAACTGAGTTTCCTTGAGAGCTGCTTGGAAGCCTGATGGTGTGTGAAGTTAGTGAGCCAAATGGAGTTGTTCTCCCACAAGAACCACTCGGCTGATCCTTCTTCAATATGCCCTTCACCAACATGCAGTGTTTCCTTGATTGAATTAGCTCTCACACCAATATTTGCGTCTAGAGCCTTTGCATTGAGGGCTATCTGAAAACGGCTGTGGCGCTGAAGTTGCCTGTGAATGTGGAGTTGGTGGCATGTGAAACCCGCATGTGGAGCATTCGTTTGTGTGGGATGCTCTACCAGGTTCATTCGTAGATAATGCACTCAAAGGGCACTAAGCATAGAGTGTCAAAACTGAGTTTCCTTGAGAGCTGCTTGGAAGCCTGATGGTGTGTGAAGTTAGTGAGCCAAATGGAGTTGTTCTCCCACAAGAACCACTCGGCTGATCCTTCTTCAATATGCCCTTCACCAACATGCAGTGTTTCCTTGATTGAATTAGCTCTCACACCAATATTTGCGTCTAGAGCCTTTGCATTGAGGGCTATCTGAAAATGGCTGTGGCGCTGAAGTTGCCTGTGAATGTGGAGTTGGTGGCATGTGAAACCCGCATGTGGAGCATTCGTTTGTGTGGGATGCTCTCCAAGCTTCATTTCAGTCCTAGGCATACAAAGGGCACTAAGCATAGAGTGTGAAAACTGAGTTTCCTTGAGAGCTGCTTGGAAGCCTGATGGTGTGTGAAGTTAGTGAGCCAAATGGAGTTGTTCTCCCACAAGAACCACTCGGCTGATCCTTCTTCAATATGCCCTTCACCAACATGCAGTGTTTCCTTGATTGAATTAGCTCTCACACCAATATTTGCGTCTAGAGCCTTTGCATTGAGGGCTATCTGAAAACGGCTGTGGCGCTGAAGTTGCCTGTGAATGTGGAGTTGGTTTCATGTGAAACCCGCATGTGGAGCATTCGTTTATGTGGGATGCTCTCCCAGCTTCATTTCAGTCCTAGGCACTCAAAGGGCACTAAGCATAGAGTGTGAAAACTGAGTTTCCTTGAGAGCTGCTTGGAAGCCTGATGGTGTGTGAAGTTAGTGAGCCAAATGGAGTTGTTCTCCCACAAGAACCACTCGGCTGATCCTTCTTCAATATGCCCTTCACCAACATGCAGTGTTTCCTTGATTGAATTAGCTCTCACACCAATATTTGCGTCTAGAGCCTTTGCATTGAGGGCTATCTGAAAACGACTGTGGCGCTGAAGTTGCCTGTGAATGTGGAGTTCTTTTCATGTGAAACCCGCATGTGGAGCATTCGTTTGTGTGGGATGCTCTCCAAGCTTCATTTCAGTCCTAGGCACTCAAAGGGCACTAAGCATAGAGTGTGAAAACTGAGTTTCCTTGAGAGCTGCTTGGAAGCCTGATGGTGTGTGAAGTTAGTGAGCCAAATGGAGTTGTTCTCCCACAAGAACCACGCGGCTGATCCTTCTTCAATATGCCCTTAACCAACATGCAGTGTTTCCTTGATTGAATTAGCTCTCACACCAATATTTGCGTCTAGAGCCTTTGCATTGAGGGCTATCTGAAAACGGCTGTGGCGCTGAAGTTGCCTGTGAATGTGGAGTTGGTGGCATGTGAAACCCGCATGTGGAGCATTCGTTTGTGTTGGATGCTCTCCAAGCTTCATTTCAGTCCTAGCCATACAAAGGGCACTAAGCATAGAGTGTGAAAACTGAGTTTCCTTGAGAGCTGCTTGGAAGCCTGATGGTGTGTGAAGTTAGTGAGCCAAATGGAGTTGTTCTCCCACAAGAACCACTCGGCTGATCCTTCTTCAATATGCCCTTCACCAACATGCAGTGTTTCCTTGATTGAATTAGCTCTCACACCAATATTTGCGTCTAGAGCCATTGCATTGAGGGCTATCTGAAAACGACTGTGGCGCTGAAGTTGCCTGTGAATGTGGAGTTGGTTTCATGTGAAACCCGCATGTGGAGCATTCGTTTGTGTGGGATGCTCTCCAAGCTTCATTTCAGTCCTAGGCACTCAAAGGGCACTAAGCATAGAGTGTGAAAACTGAGTTTCCTTGAGAGCTGCTTGGAAGCCTGATGGTGTGTGAAGTTAGTGAGCCAAATGGAGTTGTTCTCCCACAAGAACCACTCGGCTGATCCTTCTTCAATATGCCCTTAACCAACATGCAGTGTTTCCTTGATTGAATTAGCTCTCACACCAATATTTGCGTCTAGAGCCTTTGCATTGAGGGCTATCTGAAAACGGCTGTGGTGCTGAAGTTGCCTGTGAATGTGGAGTTGGTGGCATGTGAAACCCGCATGTGGAGCATTCGTTTGTGTGGGATGCTGACCAAGCTTCATTTCAGTCCTAGGCACAAAAAGAGCACTAAGCATAGAGTGTGAAAACTGAGTTTCCTTGAGAGCTGCTTGGAAGCCTGATGGTGTGTGAAGTTAGTGAGCCAAATGGAGTTGTTCTCCCACAAGAACGACTCGGCTGATCCTTCTTCAATATGCCCTTCACCAACATGCAGTGTTTCCTTGATTGAATTAGCTCTCACACCAATATTTGCATCTAGAGCCTTTGCATTGAGGGCTATCTGAAAACGGCTGTGGCGCTGAAGTTGCCTGTGAATGTGGAGTTGGTGGCATGTGAAACCCGCATGTGGAGCATTCGTTTGTGTGGGATGCTGACCAAGCTTCATTTCAGTCCCAGGCACACAAAGAGCACTAAGCATAGAGTGTGAAAACTGAGTTTCCTTGAGAGCTGCTTGAAAGCCTGATGGTGTGTGAAGTTAGTGAGCCAAATGGAGTTGTTCTCCCACAAGAACCACTCGGCTGATCCTTCTTCAATATGCCATTCACCAACATGCAGTGTTTCCTTGATTGAATTAGCTCTCACACCAATATTTGCGTCTAGAGGCTTTGCATTGAGGGCTATCTGAAAACGGCTGTGGCGCTGAAGTTGCCTGTGAATGTGGAGTTGGTGGCATGTGAAACCCGCATGTGGAGCATTCGTTTGTGTGGGATGCTCTACCAGGTTCATTCCTAGATAATGCACTCAAAGGGCACTAAGCATAGAGTGTGAAAACTGAGTTTCCTTGAGAGCTGCTTGGAAGCCTGATGGTGTGTGAAGTTAGTGAGCCAAATGGAGTTGTTCTCCCACAGGGACCACTCGGCTGATCCTTCTTCAATATGCCCTTCACCAACATGCAGTGTTTCCTTGATTGAATTAGCTCTCACACCAATATTTGCGTCTAGAGCCTTTGCATTGAGGGCTATCTGAAAACGGCTGTGGCGCTGAAGTTGCCTGTGAATGTGGAGTTGGTGGCATGTGAAACCCGCATGTGGAGCATTCGTTTGTGTGGGATGCTGACCAAGCTTCATTTCAGTCCTAGGCACACAAAGAGCACTAAGCATAGAGTGTGAAAACTGAGTTTCCTTGAGAGCTGCTTGGAAGCCTGATGGTGTGTGAAGTTAGTGAGCCAAATGGAGTTGTTCTCCCACAAGAACCACTCGGCTGATCCTTCTTCAATATGCCCTTCACCAACATGCAGTGTTTCCTTGATTGAATTAGCTCTCACACCAATATTTGCGTCTAGAGCCTTTGCATTGAGGGCTATCTGAAAACGGCTGTGGCGCTGAAGTTGCCTGTGAATGTGGAGTTGGTGGCATGTGAAACCCGCATGTGGAGCATTCGTTTGTGTGGGATGCTCTACCAGGTTCATTCCTAGATAATGCACTCAAAGGGCACTAAGCATAGAGTGTGAAAACTGAGTTTCCTTGAGAGCTGCTTGGAAGCCTGATGGTGTGTGAAGTTAGTGAGCCAAATGGAGTTGTTCTCCTGCAAGAACCACTCGGCTGATCCTTCTTCAATATGCCCTTCACCAACATGCAGTGTTTCCTTGATTGAATTAGCTCTCACACCAATATTTGCGTCTAGAGCCTTTGCATTGAGGGCTATCTGAAAACGGCTGTGGCGCTGAAGTTGCCTGTGAATGTGGAGTTGGTGGTATGTGAAACCCGCATGTGGAGCATTCGTTTATGTGGGATGCTCTCCAAGCTTCATTTCAGTCCTAGGCACTCAAAGGGCACTAAGCATAGAGTGTGAAAACTGAGTTTCCTTGAGAGCTGCTTGGAAGCCTGATGGTGTGTGAAGTTAGTGAGCCAAATGGAGTTGTTCTCCCACAAGAACCACTCGGCTGATCCTTCTTCAATATGCCCTTCACCAACATGCAGTGTTTCCTTGATTGAATTAGCTCTCACACCAATATTTGCGTCTAGAGCCTTTGCATTGAGGGCTATCTGAAAACGGCTGTGGCGCTGAAGTTGCCTGTGAATGTGGAGTTGGTGGCATGTGAAACCCGCATGTGGAGCATTCGTACGTGTGGGATGCTCTACCAGGTTCATTTCAGTCCTAGGCACTCAAAGGGCACTAAGCATAGAGTGTGAAAACTGAGTTTCCTTGAGAGCTGCTTGGAAGCCTGATGGTGTGTGAAGTTAGTGAGCCAAATGGAGTTGTTCTCCCACAAGAACCACTCGGCTGATCCTTCTTCAATATGCCCTTCACCAACATGCAGTGTTTCCTTGATTGAATTAGCTCTCACACCAATATTTGCGTCTAGAGCCTTTGCATTGAGGGCTATCTGAAAACGGCTGTGGCGCTGAAGTTGCCTGTGAATGTGGAGTTGGTGGCATGTGAAACCCGCATGTGGAGCATTCGTTTGTGTTGGATGCTCTCCAAGCTTCATTTCAGTCCTAGCCATACAAAGGGCACTAAGCATAGAGTGTGAAAACTGAGTTTCCTTGAGAGCTGCTTGGAAGCCTGATGGTGTGTGAAGTTAGTGAGCCAAATGGAGTTGTTCTCCCACAAGAACCACTCGGCTGATCCTTCTTCAATATGCCCTTCACCAACATGCAGTGTTTCCTTGATTGAATTAGCTCTCACACCAATATTTGCGTCTAGAGCCTTTGCATTGAGGGCTATCTGAAAACGACTGTGGCGCTGAAGTTGCCTGTGAATGTGGAGTTGGTGGCATGTGAAACCCGCATGTGGAGCATTCGTTTATGTGGGATGCTCTCCAAGCTTCATTTCAGTCCTAGGCACTCAAAGGGCACTAAGCATAGAGTGTGAAAACTGAGTTTCCTTGAGAGCTGCTTGGAAGCCTGATGGTGTGTGAAGTTAGTGAGCCAAATGGAGTTGTTCTCCCACAAGAACCACTCGGCTGATCCTTCTTCAATATGCCCTTCACCAACATGCAGTGTTTCCTTGATTGAATTAGCTCTCACACCAATATTTGCGTCTAGAGCCTTTGCATTGAGGGCTATCTGAAAACGGCTGTGGCGCTGAAGTTGCCTGTGAATGTGGAGTTGGTGGCATGTGAAACCCGCATGTGGAGCATTCGTTTGTGTGGGATGCTCTACCAGGTTCATTCCTAGATAATGCACTCAAAGGGCACTAAGCATAGAGTGTGAAAACTGAGTTTCCTTGAGAGCTGCTTGGAAGCCTGATGGTGTGTGAAGTTAGTGAGCCAAATGGAGTTGTTCTCCTGCAAGAACCACTCGGCTGATCCTTCTTCAATATGCCCTTCACCAACATGCAGTGTTTCCTTGATTGAATTAGCTCTTACACCAATATTTGCGTCTAGAGCCTTTGCATTGAGGGCTATCTGAAAACGGCTGTGGCGCTGAAGTTGCCTGTGAATGTGGAGTTGGTGGCATGTGAAACCCGCATGTGGAGCATTCGTTTATGTGGGATGCTCTCCAAGCTTCATTTCAGTCCTAGGCACTCAAAGGGCACTAAGCATAGAGTGTGAAAACTGAGTTTCCTTGAGAGCTGCTTGGAAGCCTGATGGTGTGTGAAGTTAGTGAGCCAAATGGAGTTGTTCTCCCACAAGAACCACTCGGCTGATCCTTCTTCAATATGCCCTTCACCAACATGCAGTGTTTCCTTGATTGAATTAGCTCTCACACCAATATTTGCGTCTAGAGCCTTTGCATTGAGGGCTATCTGAAAACGGCTGTGGCGCTGAAGTTGCCTGTGAATGTGGAGTTGGTGGCATGTGAAACCCGCATGTGGAGCATTCGTTTGTGTGGGATGCTCTACCAGGTTCATTCCTAGATAATGCCCTCAAAGGGCACTAAGCATAGAGTGTGAAAACTGAGTTTCCTTGAGAGCTGCTTGGAAGCCTGATGGTGTGTGAAGTTAGTGAGCCAAATGGAGTTGTTCTCCCACAGGGACCACTCGGCTGATCCTTCTTCAATATGCCCTTCACCAACATGCAGTGTTTCCTTGATTGAATTAGCTCTCACACCAATATTTGCGTCTAGAGCCTTTGCATTGAGGGCTATCTGAAAACGGCTGTGGCGCTGAAGTTGCCTGTGAATGTGGAGTTGGTGGCATGTGAAACCCGCATGTGGAGCATTCGTTTGTGTGGGATGCTGACCAAGCTTCATTTCAGTCCTAGGCACACAAAGAGCACTAAGCATAGAGTGTGAAAACTGAGTTTCCTTGAGAGCTGCTTGGAAGCCTGATGGTGTGTGAAGTTAGTGAGCCAAATGGAGTTGTTCTCCCACAAGAACCACTCGGCTGATCCTTCTTCAATATGCCCTTCACCAACATGCAGTGTTTCCTTGATTGAATTAGCTCTCACACCAATATTTGCGTCTAGAGCCTTTGCATTGAGGGCTATCTGAAAACGGCTGTGGCGCTGAAGTTGCCTGTGAATGTGGAGTTGGTGGCATGTGAAACCCGCATGTGGAGCATTCATTTGTGTGGGATGCTCTCCAAGCTTCATTTCAGTCCTAGGCACTCAAAGGGCACTAAGCATAGAGTGTGAAAACTGAGTTTCCTTGAGAGCTGCTTGGAAGCCTGATGGTGTGTGAAGTTAGTGAGCCAAATGGAGTTGTTCTCCCACAAGAACCACTCGGCTGATCCTTCTTCAATATGCCCTTCACCAACATGCAGTGTTTCCTTGATTGAATTAGCTCTCACACCAATATTTGCGTCTAGAGCCTTTGCATTGAGGGCTATCTGAAAACGGCTGTGGCGCTGAAGTTGCCTGTGAATGTGGAGTTGGTGGCATGTGAAACCCGCATGTGGAGCATTCGTTTGTGTGGGATGCTCTACCAGGTTCATTCCTAGATAATGCCCTCAAAGGGCACTAAGCATAGAGTGTGAAAACTGAGTTTCCTTGAGAGCTGCTTGGAAGCCTGATGGTGTGTGAAGTTAGTGAGCCAAATGGAGTTGTTCTCCCACAAGAACCACTCGGCTGATCCTTCTTCAATATGCCCTTCACCAACATGCAGTGTTTCCTTGATTGAATTAGCTCTCACACCAATATTTGCGTCTAGAGCCTTTGCATTGAGGGCTATCTGAAAACGGCTGTGGCGCTGAAGTTGCCTGTGAATGTGGAGTTGGTGGCATGTGAAACCCGCATGTGGAGCATTCGTTTGTGTGGGATGCTCTACCATGTTCATTCCTAGATAATGCACTCAAAGGGCACTAAGCATAGAGTGTGAAAACTGAGTTTCCTTGAGAGCTGCTTGGAAGCCTGATGGTGTGTGAAGTTAGTGAGCCAAATGGAGTTGTTCTCCCACAAGAACCACTCGGCTGATCCTTCTTCAATATGCCCTTCACCAACATGCAGTGTTTCCTTGATTGAATTAGCTCTCACACCAATATTTGCGTCTAGAGCCTTTGCATTGAGGGCTATCTGAAAACGGCTGTGGTGCTGAAGTTGCCTGTGAATGTGGAGTTGGTGGCATGTGAAACCCGCATGTGGAGCATTCGTTTGTGTGAGATGCTGACCAAGCTTCATTTCAGTCCTAGGCACAAAAAGAGCACTAAGCATAGAGTGTGAAAACTGAGTTTCCTTGAGAGCTGCTTGGAAGCCTGATGGTGTGTGAAGTTAGTGAGCCAAATGGAGTTGTTCTCCCACAAGAACCACTCGGCTGATCCTTCTTCAATATGCCCTTCACCAACATGCAGTGTTTCCTTGATTGAATTAGCTCTCACACCAATATTTGCATCTAGAGCCTTTGCATTGAGGGCTATCTGCAAACGGCTGTGGCGCTGAAGTTGCCTGTGAATGTGGAGTTGGTGGCATGTGAAACCCGCATGTGGAGCATTCGTTTGTGTGGGATGCTGACCAAGCTTCATTTCAGTCCCAGGCACACAAAGAGCACTAAGGATAGAGTGTGAAAACTGAGTTTCCTTGAGAGCTGCTTGGAAGCCTGATGGTGTGTGAAGTTAGTGAGCCAAATGGAGTTGTTCTCCCACAAGAACCACTCGGCTGATCCTTCTTCAATATGCCATTCACCAACATGCAGTGTTTCCTTGATTGAATTAGCTCTCACACCAATATTTGCGTCTAGAGCCTTTGCATTGAGGGCTATCTGAAAACGGCTGTGGCGCTGAAGTTGCTTGTGAATGTGGAGTTGGTGACATGTGAAACCCGCATGTGGAGCATTCGTTTGTGTGGGATGCTCTACCAGGTTCATTCCTAGATAATGCACTCAAAGGGCACTAAGCATAGAGTGTGAAAACTGAGTTTCCTTGAGAGCTGCTTGGAAGCCTGATGGTGTGTGAAGTTATTGAGCCAAATGGAGTTGTTCGCCCACAGGAACCACTCGGCTGATCCTTCTTCAATATGCCCTTCACCAACATGCAGTGTTTCCTTGATTGAATTAGCTCTCACACCAATATTTGCGTCTAGAGCCTTTGCATTGAGGGCTATCTGAAAACGGCTGTGGCGCTGAAGTTGCCTGTAAATGTGGAGTTGGTGGCATGTGAAACCCGCATGTGGAGCATTCGTTTGTGTGGGATGCTGACCAAGCTTCATTTCAGTCCTAGGCACACAAAGAGCACTAAGCATAGAGTGTGAAAACTGAGTTTCCTTGAGAGCTGCTTGGAAGCCTGATGGTGTGTGAAGTTAGTGAGCCAAATGGAGTTGTTCTCCCACAAGAACCACTCGGCTGATCCTTCTTCAATATGCCCTTAACCAACATGCAGTGTTTCCTTGATTGAATTAGCTCTCACACCAATATTTGCATTTAGAGCCTTTGCATTGAGGGCTATCTGAAAACAGCTGTGGCGCTGAAGTTGCCTGTCAATGTGGAGTTGGTGGCATGTGAAACCCGCATGTGGAGCATTCGTTTGTGTGGGATGCTCTACCAGGTTCATTTCAGTCCTAGCCATACAAAGGGCACTAAGAATAGAGTGTGAAAACTGAGTTTCCTTGAGAGCTGCTTGGAAGCCTGATGGTGTGTGAAGTTAGTGAGCCAAATGGAGTTGTTCTCCCACAAGAACCACTCGGCTGATTCTTCTTCAATATGCCCTTCACCAACATGCAGTGTTTCCTTGATTGAATTAGCTCTCACACCAATATTTGCGTCTAGAGCCTTTGCATTGAGGGCTATCTGAAAACGGCTGTGGCGCTGAAGTTGCCTGTGAATGTGGAGTTGGTGGCATGTGAAACCCGCATGTGGAGCATTCGTTTGTGTGGGATGCTCTACCAGGTTCATTCCTAGATAATGCACTCAAAGGGCACTAAGCATAGAGTGTGAAAACTGAGTTTCCTTGAGAGCTGCTTGGAAGCCTGATGGTGTGTGAAGTTAGTGAGCCAAATGGAGTTGTTCTCCCACAAGAACCACTCGGCTGATCCTTCTTCAATATGCCCTTCACCAACATGCAGTGTTTCCTTGATTGAATTAGCTCTCACACCAATATTTGCGTCTAGAGCCTTTGCATTGAGGGCTATCTGAAAACGGCTGTGGCGCTGAAGTTGCCTGTGAATGTGGAGTTGGTGGCATGTGAAACCCGCATGTGAAGCATTCGTTTATGTGGGATGCTCTCCAAGCTTCATTTCAGTCCTAGGCACTCAAAAGGCACTAAGCATAGAGTGTGAAAACTGAGTTTCCTTGAGAGCTGCTTGGAAGCCTGATGGTGTGTGAAGTTAGTGAGCCAAATGGAGTTGTTCTCCCACAAGAACCACTCGGCTGATCCTTCTTCAATATGCCCTTCACCAACATGCAGTGTTTCCTTGATTGAATTAGCTCTCACACCAATATTTGCGTCTAGAGCCTTTGCATTGAGGGCTATCTGAAAACGGCTGTGGCGCTGAAGTTGCCTGTGAATGTGGAGTTGGTGGCATGTGAAACCCGCATGTGGAGCATTCGTTTGTGTGGGATGCTCTACCAGGTTCATTCCTAGATAATGCACTCAAAGGGCACTAAGCATAGAGTGTGAAAACTGAGTTTCCTTGAGAGCTGCTTGGAAGCCTGATGGTGTGTGAAGTTAGTGAGCCAAATGGAGTTGTTCTCCCACAAGAACCACTCGGCTGATTCTTCTTCAATATGCCCTTCACCAACATGCAGTGTTTCCTTGATTGAATTAGCTCTCACACCAATATTTGCGTCTAGAGCCTTTGCATTGAGGGCTATCTGAAAACGGCTGTGGCGCTGAAGTTGCCTGTGAATGTGGAGTTGGTGGCATGTGAAACCCGCATGTGGAGCATTCGTTTGTGTGGGATGCTCTATCAGGTTCATTCCTAGATAATGCACTCAAAGGGCACTCAGCATAGAGTGTGAAAACTGAGTTTCCTTGAGAGCTGCTTGGAAGCCTGATGGTGTGTGAAGTTAGTGAGCCAAATGGAGTTGTTCTGCCACAAGAACCACTCGGCTGATCCTTCTTCAATATGCCCTTCACCAACATGCAGTGTTTCCTTGATTGAATTAGCTCTCACACCAATATTTGCGTCTAGAGCCTTTGCATTGAGGGCTATCTGAAAACGGCTGTGGCGCTGAAGTTGCCTGTGAATGTGGAGTTGGTGGCATGTGAAACCCGCATGTGGAGCATTCGTTTGTGTGGGATGCTGACCAAGCTTCATTTCAGTCCGAGGCACACAAAGAGCACTAAGCATAGAGTGTGAAAACTGAGTTTCCTTGAGAGCTGCTTGGAAGCCTGATGGTGTGTGAAGTTAGTGAGTCAAATGGAGTTGTTCTCCCACAAGAACCACTCGGCTGATCCTTCTTCAATATGCCCTTCACCAACATGCAGTGTTTCCTTGATTGAATTAGCTCTCACACCAATATTTGCGTCTAGAGCCTTTGCATTGAGGGCTATCTGAAAACGGCTGTGGCGCTGAAGTTGCCTGTGAATGTGGAGTTGGTGGCATGTGAAACCCGCATGTGGAGCATTCGTTTGTGTGGGATGCTCTACCAGGTTCATTCCTAGATAATGCACTCAAAGGGCACTAAGCATAGAGTGTGAAAACTGAGATTCCTTGAGAGCTGCTTGGAAGCCTGATGGTGTGTGAAGTTAGTGAGCCAAATGGAGTTGTTCTCCCACAAGAACCACTCGGCTGATCCTTCTTCAATATGCCCTTCACCAACATGCAGTGTTTCCTTGATTGAATTAGCTCTCACACCAATATTTGCGTCTAGAGCCTTTGCATTGAGGGCTATCTGCAAACGGCTGTGGCGCTGAAGTTGCCTGTGAATGTGGAGTTGGTGGCATGTGAAACCCGCATGTGGAGCATTCGTTTGTGTGGGATGCTCTACCATGTTCATTCCTAGATAATGCACTCAAAGGACACTAAGAATAGAGTGTGAAAACTGAGTTTCCTTGAGAGCTGCTTGGAAGCCTGATGGTGTGTGAAGTTAGCGAGCCAAATGGAGTTGTTCTCCCACAAGAACCACTCGGCTGATTCTTCTTCAATATGCACTTCACCAACATGCAGTGTTTCCTTGATTGAATTAGCTCTCACACCAATATTTGCGTCTAGAGCCTTTGCATTGAGGGCTATCTGGAAACGGCTGTGGCGCTGAAGTTGCCTGTGAATGTGGAGTTGGTGGCATGTGAAACCCGCATGTGGAGCATTCGTTTGTGTGGGATGCTCTACCAGGTTCATTTCAGTCCTAGCCATACAAAGGGCACTAAGCATAGAGTGTGAAAACTGAGTTTCCTTGAGAGCTGCTTGGAAGCCTGATGGTGTGTGAAGTTAGTGAGCCAAATGGAGTTGTTCTCCCACAAGAACCACTCGGCTGATTCTTCTTCAATATGCCCTTCACCAACATGCAGTGTTTTCCTTGATTGAATTAGCTCTCACACCAATATTTGCGTCTAGAGCCTTTGCATTGAGGGCTATCTGAAAATGGCTGTGGCGCTGAAGTTGCCTGTGAATGTGGAGTTGGTGGCATGTGAAACCCGCATGTGGAGCATTCGTTTGTGTGGGATGCTCTACCATGTTCATTCCTAGATAATGCACTCAAAGGGCACTAAGAATAGAGTGTGAAAACTGAGTTTCCTTGAGAGCTGCTTGGAAGCCTGATGGTGTGTGAAGTTAGTGAGCCAAATGGAGTTGTTCTCCCACAAGAACCACTCGGCTGATTCTTCTTCAATATGCCCTTCACCAACATGCAGTGTTTCCTTGATTGAATTAGCTCTCACACCAATATTTGCGTCTAGAGCCTTTGCATTGAGGGCTATCTGGAAACGGCTGTGGCACTGAATTTGCCTGTGAATGTGGAGTTGGTGGCATGTGAAACCCGCATGTGGAGCATTCGTTTATGTGGGATGCTCTCCAAGCTTCATTTCAGTCCTAGGCACTCAAAGGGCACTAAGCATAGAGTGTGAAAACTGAGTTTCCTTGAGAGCTGCTTGGAAGCCTGATGGTGTGTGAAGTTAGTGAGCCAAATGGAGTTGTTCTCCCACAAGAACCACTCGGCTGATCCTTCTTCAATATGCCCTTCACCAACATGCAGTGTTTCCTTGATTGAATTAGCTCTCACACCAATATTTGCGTCTAGAGCCTTTGCATTGAGGGCTATCTGAAAACGGCTGTGGCGCTGAAGTTGCCTGTGAATGTGGAGTTGGTGGCATGTGAAACCCGCATGTGGAGCATTCGTTTATGTGGGATGCTCTCCAAGCTTCATTTCAGTCCTAGGCACTCAAAGGGCACTAAGCATAGAGTGTGAAAACTGAGTTTCCTTGAGAGCTGCTTGGAAGCCTGATGGTGTGTGAAGTTAGTGAGCCAAATGGAGTTGTTCTCCCACAAGAACCACTCGGCTGATCCTTCTTCAATATGCCCTTCACCAACATGCAGTGTTTCCTTGATTGAATTAGCTCTCACACCAATATTTGCGTCTAGAGCCTTTGCATTGAGGGCTATCTGAAAACGGCTGTGGCGATGAAGTTGCCAGTGAATGTGGAGTTGGTGGCATGTGAAACCCGCATGTGGAGCATTCGTTTGTGTGGGATGCTGACCAAGCTTCATTTCAGTCCTAGCCATACAAAGGGCACTAAGCATAGAGTGTGAAAACTGAGTTTCCTTGAGAGCTGCTTGGAAGCCTGATGGTGTGTGAAGTTAGTGAGCCAAATGGAGTTGTTCTCCCACAAGAACCACTCGGCTGATCCTTCTTCAATATGCCCTTCACCAACATGCAGTGTCCTTGATTGAATTAGCTCTCACACCAATATTTGCGTCTAGAGCCTTTGCATTGAGGGCTATCTGCAAAAGGCTGTGGCGCTGAAGTTGCCTGTGAATGTGGAGTTGGTGGCATGTGAAACCCGCATGTGGAGCATTCGTTTGTGTGGGATGCTCTACCATGTTCATTCCTAGATAATGCACTCAAAGGACACTAAGAATAGAGTGTGAAAACTGAGTTTCCTTGAGAGCTGCTTGGAAGCCTGATGGTGTGTGAAGTTAGTGAGCCAAATGGAGTTGTTCTCCCACAAGAACCACTCGGCTGATTCTTCTTCAATATGCACTTCACCAACATGCAGTGTTTCCTTGATTGAATTAGCTCTCACACCAATATTTGCGTCTAGAGCCTTTGCATTGAGGGCTATGTGGAAACGGCTGTGGCGCTGAAGTTGCCTGTGAATGTGGAGTTGGTGGCATGTGAAACCCGCATGTGGAGCATTCGTTTGTGTGGGATGCTCTACCAGGTTCATTTCAGTCCTAGCCATACAAAGGGCACTAAGCATAGAGTGTGAAAACTGAGTTTCCTTGAGAGCTGCTTGGAAGCCTGATGGTGTGTGAAGTTAGTGAGCCAAATGGAGTTGTTCTCCCACAAGAACCACTCGGTTGATCCTTCTTCAATATGCCTTTCACCAACATGCAGTGTCCTTGATTGAATTAGCTCTCACACCAATATTTGCGTCTAGAGCCTTTGCATTGAGGGCTATCTGAAAATGGCTGTGGCGCTGAAGTTGCCTGTGAATGTGGAGTTGGTGGCATGTGAAACCCGCATGTGGAGCATTCGTTTGTGTGGGATGCTCTACCATGTTCATTCCTAGATAATGCACTCAAAGGGCACTAAGCATAAAGTGTGAAAACTGAGTTTCCTTGAGAGCTGCTTGGAAGCCTGATGGTGTGTGAAGTTAGTGAGCCAAATGGAGTTGTTCTCCCACAAGAACCACTCGGCTGATTCTTCTTCAATATGCCCTTCACCAACATGCAGTGTTTCCTTGATTGAATTAGCTCTCACACCAATATTTGCGTCTAGAGCCTTTGCATTGAGGGCTATCTGGAAACGGCTGTGGCACTGAATTTGCCTGTGAATGTGGAGTTGGTGGCATGTGAAACCCGCATGTGGAGCATTCGTTTATGTGGGATGCTCTCCAAGCTTCATTTCAGTATTAGGCACTCAAAGGGCACTAAGCATAGAGTGTGAAAACTGAGTTTCCTTGAGAGCTGCTTGGAAGCCTGATGGTGTGTGAAGTTAGTGAGCCAAATGGAGTTGTTCTGCCACAAGAACCACTCGGCTGATCCTTCTTCAATATGCCCTTCACCAACATGCAGTGTTTCCTTGATTGAATTAGCTCTCACACCAATATTTGCGTCTAGAGCCTTTGCATTGAGGGCTATCTGAAAACGGCTGTGGCGCTGAAGTTGCCTGTGAATGTGGAGTTGGTGGCATGTGAAACCCGCATGTGGAGCATTCGTTTGTGTGGGATGCTGACCAAGCTTCATTTCAGTCCTAGCCATACAAAGGGCACTAAGCATAGAGTGTGAAAACTGAGTTTCCTTGAGAGCTGCTTGGAAGCCTGATGGTGTGTGAAGTTAGTGAGCCAAATGGAGTTGTTCTCCCACAAGAACCACTCGGCTGATCCTTCTTCAATATGCCCTTCACCAACATGCAGTGTCCTTGATTGAATTAGCTCTCACACCAATATTTGCGTCTAGAGCCTTTGCATTGAGGGCTATCTGAAAACGGCTGTGGCGCTGAAGTTGCCTGTGAATGTGGAGTTGGTGGCATGTGAAACCCGCATGTGGAGCATTCGTTTGTGTGGGATGCTCTACCAGGTTCATTCCTAGATAATGCACTCA